>NC_061117.1:107223476-107427234 GCF_002878395.1 Capsicum annuum
TTATGTGATAACTAGTTACTTCTAAAATATATGATTACTATTTGGAGGCTAGAAACCTAGTAAACTAGTTAGTGGACTTTACTTGATTAAAATATGGAAATTTGTCCTCAAGGTTGTGACATGCTTAGTGATGATGGACCTAGTATTTCATAATGGTTAGTTAAATTATATTCTAATATGTGAGGTTGAGATGGCTTAATTGATAACTCATATCATGATGATGCTAGTTAAAAAAAGGCCTTATGATAGTTAAATTACCTATAATATGGGTGGCTTGTAGTTTTCCCCTAATTTGATGACTTGTAATTATAAGACTTGTAATCTATTGACTTTTGGAAAATAAGGTTAAATAGTATGAACTTTATGGTGTTTATTAATGAATTATAGAATTAATGACTACATGTCTATGCTATGACAATGTTGCTTACTTTATGTTAAATTACGGTATAGGTATTTAGAAGTGGATTTTGGTAATGAACTATATCCGGGTTGTGCTACCCACGGTTTTGGTAAAGGATGGAATAGTTGTGCTATATT
Source organism: Capsicum annuum (assembly GCF_002878395.1). Classification (NCBI taxonomy): domain Eukaryota; kingdom Viridiplantae; phylum Streptophyta; class Magnoliopsida; order Solanales; family Solanaceae; genus Capsicum; species Capsicum annuum. Next base: position 107,224,014 of record NC_061117.1, read on the forward strand.
GTATTATTGGTTGTATTCTTTTAGTGTACTCTCCGGTGGTATGGGACACTGTGATGAGTTCTTGTTTGACATTCTTTTGTGTACTCTCTAGTGGTATGGGATGTCGTGATGAGTTCTTATTGTGCTCTCTTTCATTTACTTCCCAGCGGTATGGGACATTGTGGTAAGTTTTTGTGCTTCATGTTCTAAAGATTGTTGATGATGATTATGGCAAGTAGATGCTTAGATATTGTGTATATGTCATTACGTGTTCGAAAAGATACTCAGTTGTTATGGAGATTATTGAGTATATTGACATAGTTTGTCATGTTATTACTTTAGTAGTATAGATGTTACACTGGTATCGAAGAAGATTCAGGTTCAATCTTATCCCCTGACACTATGATTATTGTCTTACTTTATATCGTCTTTACATTATGTTTGAGCTCAAAAGTGTACTCATACTACACTTTTGTGCCTTTTTAGGTACAAACCCATTTCTATTTACCACCGTTGAGATAGTTCGTGCGAGTTGACTATTCGGAGAGAGGGTGAGATCTTAGTGATTGAGTTGCCCTCTTTCCCCTCTATACTTATTTGTCTTTTGCTTTTGAGACAATTGTATGAGATTATTTAAGATATTTTAGATTCTGAGATTGTAAATTCCTTTTATCAAGTTTAGAAGCTCTTGTATCAATACTATCAGGTCATGGAATTTGTGTTTAAATATTGATTGTTCTTAGTTGTGAAGTGTTATTGTTTTATATTATGTTCACATATAGGGTCTACGTTGGACGTTCTTACCAAGGTAACCTTTTGCAATAGCTCTGGGTTACGGTATTAGCTTACCTACCAGTAGGATGTGGTAGGCGCCATCATGACTCCAAATGGGGTCGTGACAAAAGTATGCATGGATTACAGAAAGTTGAACAAGTGGATCCAAAAGCAACACTTTCCTATGCCATTCATGGATTAGATACTGGACAGACTATCAAGCAGGGGCTAGTATTATTTTCTTGATGGGTATTTGTGGTACAATCAAATCATGATTGCTCTCGAAGACTAAGAAAAGACTACTTTCACTTGCCCCTATGGGACCTTTGCATTCAAAAGAATTTCGTTCGAGTTATGTAATATGCCTGCTACTTTCAGAGATGTATGATATCCATATTCTCTGATATGGTAGAAGACACAATTGAAGTATTCATGGATGACTTTTTAGTGATTGGGGACTCATTCGATGACTGTTTGGCTTATTTGTCTAGTGCACTGTAGAGGTGTAAAGAGTGTAATATGATGCTAAACTCAGAAAAATGCCACTTTATGGTGAAATAGGGTATCATACTAGGGCAAAAGATCTCTAAAAATGGTATTAAGGTGGAGAAAGTGAAGATTGAGGTGATTGAAAAATTGCCACAGCTAGTATCAGTTAGAGGCATGTAGGATTTTATAGGAAGTTCATCAAGGAATTCTCTAAAATATCAAATCCTCTGTTCAAACTTTTAAAGAATCAAGTGAAATTTTTGTTTAATGATGCTTGCCTCATGGATTTCAAATGCCTGAAGGAGCAGTTGATTTCAGCACCCATCATTGTGTCTCCTGACTGATCTGCACCTTTTGAGGTAATGTGTGATGCGATCAGAGTGTCCTTGGGAGCTGTTCTAGGCCAATGAATAGAAAAGAAACTGCATCCCATCTACTATGCCAGCAAATCTTTAAACCTCACACAGAAAAATTATATAGTTTCTAAAAAAGAGCTACTTGTGGTGGTTTTTGTTTTCAAAAAATTATGGTCTTATTTGATTGGGAGTAAGCTCATAGTGCACGCCGACCATGTAGCCTTAAGATACTTGATTTCGAAGAAAGATACCAAACAAAGATTGATACATTGGGTTCTCTTGCTGTAAGAATTTGATTCTGAAGTATACGACCAAAAAGAAAATGAAAATCAGGTTCTAGACCACTTATCCAGACTTAAGGATGAGACCATGCAGAAATTAAGGGATGATCTTGAGATAGATGATGGTTTTCCTGATGAGAGAGTGTTGGCGGCATCTCAAGATCTGATTCCTCGATTTGTTAATTTTTCCTACAATTTGGCAAGTGATGTTTTCCCAGAAAACCTATCCTTCCTGTAGAGAAGAAGATTTATGCATGAGGTAATGAAGTTCTTTTGGGATGAGTTGTAGTTGTTTAGGATCTGTGCTGATGGTGTGATTTGATATGCATTCCATAGGTGGAGATAATGAGTATTCTAGAAGTTGTCATTCATCACCAGTTGGGGGTCACTAGCCTTCAATTTATAAGGATGCTTATGATTTTGCAAAATCCTATGATCAATGTCAGTGTCAAGGCAATATTTCACAGCGCCGTGAACTTTTCATGGCACCTATTCTGGAGTTAGGGTTGTTTGATATATGGGGAATCAATTTCATGGGACTTTTTGTGAGATCCTATGGCATTAGATACATTCTAGTAACAATTGACAATATGTCAAAATGAATGGAGGAAGTTGCGCTCCTAGCTAATGAAGGTAGAAAGTCACTGCCTTTTTGAAGAAAAATATTTTTTCTTGATTTGGAACTCATATGCTATTATCAGTGATGGTGGGTCTCACTTCTGCAACCACTTGTTCAAAGCTTTTCTTGATAGATATGGTGTAAGCATAAGGTGGTGACACCTTACCCTCTTCGAATAAGTGGGCAAGTAGAAGTCTCCAATAGAGAGATAGAGTCCATATTGGCAAAAACTGTGAATGCCAACAGGACTGATTGGTCAGAAAGTTAGACGATACATTATGGTCCTACCAGATAGCTTATAAAAACCCCATAGGTTCCTCCCCATATCAGCTTGTGTATGAAAAAGCATGCCACTAATCGGTTGAGCTTGAGCATAAGGCATTATGGGCATTGAAAAGGCTAAATTTTGAAAGGCATGATGCAGCAAACTTGAGGTTGAGCAAGGTGAATGATTTGGATGAATTTTGACTCCGTGCTTATGACAGCTCAGCCATATACAAAGAAAGATTAAAAATGTATCATGACAAAAAAATTGAGAAAAGACTATTAAAACCTAGTGATCTAGTCTTGTTAGATAATTTAAGACTACACTTATTCCTAGCAAGCTGAAATCAAGATGGACTAGACCATTCATTATGGTTAAGTTCTTCCCATATAGCTCTATTATGATAAAGTATGATGGTGATATCTTATTTAAAGTGAATGGAAAGCAAGTGAAACACTACATGGGAAACATAGAAGAAGTAAGAGTTTGTGCTGAGATAGACTTTGGTGAAGTCTAAGTAGCTAAGAGAACTAAGGCTCAACAGTAAATCAGGTGTTACTTGGGAGGCAACCCAAGGTATATGTATGCCTAGTGACAAGTATGTTCTCACTTCACTCTAATTTACTTTAATTTAGTGCATTGAGTACAGAGCGCAGGTTTTAGTTAGGGGTAAGCATACCATGCTGCCATGAGATTTTATTGTCGTGCTTCTTTTCTTGTCGGTCGCAATATAGTTATAGAACTGTCATATCTAGGATAATTTATGTCGTATTGTGCTTTGTTTCGTGTTGTGTTGTATTTTTTAGTAATTAGTAGATTTTTAAGTATTTAGGGTAGTAGTCATGTTTTGGTTGATTGTTGATACCCCTCCAAATTGTATATTTTAGAATTGTGTGAATATATATATGTGTGAACATTGTGGATCTTGTTATGGAATTAGGATTTTGTACATGATAATCACTTTCTAAACCAAATAAGTTATAGTTTGTATGATTGACTCTGTTCTATGTGTGTGTGAGATGCTACATAGTTCTCTTCGTATGTTAAAAGCAGAACTTGTCTAGTTTGTCTTGCCTAGGTTAAAGGATAGTCAGTTCGGATAGGATCATAGACAATTTTTTTAATTTAGTCCACTTTTAGCATAAATAACCTTCCATGTCTGAAATAGTATCCCTTGTTCCCTGTTTTGATCCTTAGTATGTTTCTTTGTTTTCACTTTTCACTTTCCCATTTGTGTTATAGTATACCTGACCCAAGTCGACCTTGCATAATGTACACCTCAACTCAAGAAAATTGGCTAAGTTAAGGGTGTTGTCATAGGGGTACATGATGTAAAGTGGGTATGAAGAAGGGAAAAAGGAAAGTAGGGCTAGGTGTGGTACCAAAAAAATTTGGGAAAAAGTGAAAAAGAAAAAAAATAAAGGACCACACGCATCCTGAATGTGTAGTAAAGAGTAAAAAGGGGAGAAATAAGGGTATAACAAAAATAAAATTGGCTAATAAGTGAGACCCCAAGGTTAGTGTAGTGCCAAGGAGATTTAGTCACTTGATATGTCCATATGTACCATACCAGCCCCCAAGCCTACATTACAAGCCGAGAAAAATCCTATAGTGATCCTAACTTGACTATCTGAAAACTTAGGTATATAAAATAAGGGCAAGCCTATCGTATTTGATGTACATTGATTGGAACTTCTCTTTTGAGAGTGAGTGTCTCTTGACTATCCCTGCATTGACCTGCATTATTTCAGATAAGTGAGCGGAACATCTTTGTTATGAGGGCATATGAGTCATATTGCTAACTATTTGCTTGCTTTGTGTAGTGTAACGTGTACATATGCATGGTTGTCTATTGCTAATGTAATTCCATAGATTAATACCATTTTGTCACATTATTGTGCCTCATGTTCATACACAGTTGGTTTTGAAAAGTAAGATTGGAGTGGTGCTTTGTTTTGAGCTTTAAGTGTTGACTGACCGCCTTGAATAGCTTAGATACTCCTAGTTAAGTGTCGTGTTAAGTTTTGTTTGGTTTTATTGAGTTTTGTTGCCTGAGGACATGCAAACGTTCTAAGTTGGGTGTTATGTTCTATAGAAATATAGTACTTTCGATGCTTAAAACAAGAAAAATATGCAAGTTTCTAAGGTTGTTTTAATAAATATGATGTGTTTTGGGTATATTTTTAGAAAGTCATGCTTAGGATACTAAGTTCATGAAAACAATGAAAAAAGGTTTTTTGGCTACTTATTGGAGCAATTATGAATGTTGGACACACTTTCCAGCTTATTCGTGATCAAAACATGTGCGGAAATTGAAGAAGAGCTGAAAAGATGACTACCGGCACTTGCTAAATCAACTTGTGGACTCGAAGTAGCACATATGGACAACATGTGGGCAAGTCAAGTGTCGGAAGTCCAAAATCCCAAAATCTAACTTGCATGAAAATTTTGGTTTGGCACTTGTGGTTGCCACTTACGCCCTCCCTATTGACCGCAAGTGGCACATATGCCAAGGGACAGGGCACAAGTAAAGACCATAAGTGGCCACCGACCCTGTTTTCTCCTATTTTCTTTCGATTTTGGTTGTAGGGTGTCCTCATGTACTATAAATACCCTTTTTGTGTTTTTAGTAGGAGTTACGCATTTTTTATATTCACAAACATATTTTGATTCCATCATTCGATTTTGGTCTTAGAATTTTCTTGTATTGGCTTTGGTTGACTAATTTAGTTACGGTTTTAGGTTATTTACTTCTTCTTATTGTGATTTCATCTTATTCTTTCAATAATGGATGTTATTGATTACTTCAAAAGCATGAAAGGCTAAAAACACTTAGCTAGGGTTATAGGAACCCTGTCGGATTGACGAAGTAGGGAAGTGCTATTGTTGTTCTGAGCCTATACCCATGCATGCACTGTAGTATTTTCATTTTAATAGTTATTCTAGCGGTTGCAAACGTTAAGATCCCGCCAAGATTATTTACACTTACTCCAAAAGAGGAATAGTGACTAGGAAAAGATAATGACAACAATAATTTGAAGTTTAACTGTTGATCCACGCTTGTAAGTATTATCTAAGTAAGATGGTTAGATTTCATCTAATAACTAGACACTCAAAAGGTAATACTTAACTAGGATCAAGATAAGGGTTAGGAAGGCAACATCCAAAGACTCAAAAGGTAAAAGGTGAGATCCTTCTACTCGTCCAAAAGATTGTAGAAGGTGCATAACTTATCAATTCTGCATGCAAGGTATCAGGTTTATTGAACAAAATAAGACCACGGAGTTGAGAGGCCAGGGGAAACACACTCCTAGTGTCCACTTACGGTTGATTACAACTGAAGTTGATATTCGCTATTAGTTCAACATTGATACTCAAATCTCCCCATTTACTTTTCCAGTTCCGCCTGTTGATTACAACAACTGAGAGCCGTGATTCCACGTATTACCTTGAGACTCAACCCCAACCTTTGTTGGGTCTAAGAGGAGGTGTAGCTTGGACGTCACCAGCAGTAAGCTAAAAGCTCAAGAAATTTTCAGGGACTGAAATCTAGGGTATTATACTCTCCCTCCCCACCCCCACCCCCACCCGCCCTTACGATCATTCGTCATCGAATGATGAGTCAAGGCATCCATTAGCATGATTTAACACAGAAATGCAACCACAATTACCTTTAACAATGACAGAAAATAAAGATATTTAGGAATACACATACCTTAAGCATGATTATCCAAAGTGGGAAACAAGAATGGATATTTGGACTTCATGTCCTCTTCACCTTCCCAAGTAGCTTCTGCAAACTTTTGATTCCTCCATAGAACCTTCACCAAAGCCACATCCTTAATCCTTAAATAATGGACTTGCCTATCCAAAATCTCAATTGGGACTTCCTCATAAGGCAAGGAATCCGAAACAGCAATACTCTCCAAGGGAATAACCAAGGAAGTATCACACACGCATTTATTCAATATCAAAATATGAAACACCATATGGATAGAACCCAAACTTTAAGAAAACTCCAACTCTTAAGCCACATTGCTAACTCTCCTCAAAATAAAGTACGGGCCAACATAGCAGGGACTGAACTTCCCCTTCTTCCCAATTTGCATCACTCCCATCATGGGAGATACTTTCAAAAACACACAATCACCAACTTCAAACTCTAATTTCTTTTGCCTAACATTCGTACAGGACTTTTGGCGACTTTAGGAGGTTCTAATCCCATATTGAATCACATTTACCTTCTCCATGGCTTGGTGAACCAAGTTCGGAACGAACAATCTAGTCTCACTGCCTTCAAACCATCTAATAGGAGACCTACACCTCCTATCATACAAAGCTACGAACAAAGCCATTTGAATACTCGAGGGATAGATATTATTATATGCAAACTATATAAGAGGCAAATGATCAACCCAACTGCCACTAAAGTCAATCACATAGGTCCTTAGCATATCTTCCAAAGTATGAATAGTCCTCTCCACTTTTCCATCCGTCTGAGGTGGAAAGCGATGCTAAGGTTCACCTTAGTCCCCAGCCCTCTCTGAAAAGAATGCCAAAAGAGAGATAAAAATTGCATACCTCAATCAAATATAATAGAAATAGGCACACCATGCAACTAGAGGATCTCCCAAATGAAAAGCTTAGCATAATTCTCTACCGAATAATTAGTCTTCACTAGAAAGAAATGGGCAGACTTGGTCATCCTATCCACAATGACCCAAATTGAAGTTAACTGGCGATGAGACCGCGGAAGAACTGTAATGAAATCCATATTATTCACTTCCTATCTCCATATGGATAGCTCAATCTCTTAAGATGGACCATCAGGCCTCAAGTGTTTCACCTTCACATGATAGAAAATCATGATCTTGGCCACGAAATTGGCTACATCTCTCTTCTTATTGTTCCACCAATAGATTTTCTTCAGATCATGGTACATCTTCGTCGAACCAGGATGAACTGTATAGCTCAACTCATGACCTTCAGTCAGAATTCTCTCTTGTATTCCATCAATATCGGGAATACATAATCTATCATGGTACCTCAAGATACCATCACCACTAATCTCAAAAGCCATGACTTTCTATTCACCCGCATCATCCTTAATATACATCAAGATAGGGTCTAAAGCTTGATTTTCCTTTACCTCAGCTCCAAGAGATGACTTCACTATCTCTTGAACAATTACACCATCATTCTCAAAATCTAAAAGATAAACTCTAAGATGAGATAAATAGTGGATATCCTTCAATAAACCCCGCTTCTCCTCATCAACATGAGATAAGCTCTGCATGGATAACCTTCTAAGAGTATCAGCAACCATATTAGCTTCCCTGGATGATATGGAGACTCATATCATAATCCTTGAGTAACTCAAGACATCTCCTTTTCCTGAGATTCAACTCCTTCTGGGTGAACACATACTGCAAGATCTTGTGATTAGAATATATTTCAACATGAAGCTCATACAAGTAATAGCGCCAAATCTTTAAAGCAAAAAAAAATAGGCAGCAACTCCAAATCATGAGTTAGATAATTCATATCATGCACCTTTAACTTCCTAGAGGCAAAGGCTACCACTCTACCATTTTGCATTAAAATATGACCCAGTCCCACACAAAATGCATCAAAATATACAACAAAACCATTACTTCCCTCAGATAGGGTCAAAACTAGAGCCAAAATCAACTTATCCTTCAACTTCTCAATGCTACCCTCACAAGCATCGAAGATTCAACTTAGTCAATGGAGCAGTAATCAAAGAGAAACTCTCCACAAACCTCCTCTAATACCAAGCTAAGCCCAAAAGCTTCGAATATTGATTGCATTCATGGGTCTAGGCCACTTCTTCATCATCTCAACTTTTTATGGATCCACCATAATCCTTTCACTAGAAAAAACATGAACAAGAAAGGTCATAATATTCAACCAGAATTCACACTTAGAAAATTTTGCGTACAACTACGAATCTTTCAAAGTCTTCAATACTATACGGAGGTAATCGGCATGATCCTCCTCACTCTATGAATATACCAGTATGTCATCGATAACAAAATGATGAATAGGTTCTGAAACTGACAGAATACCCAGTTCATAAGATCCATGAATGTCAATGGAGCAGTCAAACCAAAAGACATCACCGAAAACTTTAAATGACTATACAAGGTTTGAAAAGTAGTCTAAGGGATATCTACCTACCAAGTCTTCAACTAATGATAACCCGATCGAAGATCAACCTTAGAAAAGTACTTTACATCCTAAAGTTGATCGAATAGGTTATCAATCCTAGGAATAGGATACTTATTCTTCACTATTACCTTATTTAACTGGCAGTAATCTATACACATTCGAATGGAACCATCTTTTTTATGTACAAAAAGCATAGGTGCACCCCACGGTGACATACTAGGGTAGATAAAACCCTTATCAAAAAGATTTTTAAATTGCTTCTTGAGTTCTTTCAACTTATCTGGATCCATTTAATTTTAAGGAATGGAGATAGGACAGGTATCTGATAAAGGTAAATCCCAAAATCAATTTCCCTATTGGGAGAAATACCAGGAAGATCATCAAGAAGGACATCAAAAATTCATAACCATAGAAACGAATTGCAATGAAAGACCCTCCGAATTAAAATCTTTCACCGGGATCAAATGACAAAGACACCCCTTGGAAACAAACTTGTAGGATCTAAGATAAGAAATGAAACTTCCCTTAGGCACTAGGGAATTCCCTTCCCATTCTATAATAGACTCATTAGAAAAATTGAAAATGACCTTACGGATCCAACAATCTAGAGAGGCATAGAACTAATGAAGTTAATCCATTCCCAAAATTATATCAAAATCGACCATCTTCAACTCTACCAAGGTCTCCCTACCACAGATGGATACCACACAGCCCTTATACACTTTTCTAGCCACAACAGAGTCACCCACTGGGTACACACAAAAAGAGATCAGAAATACACTCAAGAATAAAACCAAAATAAATAGCCATATAACAGGTTACATAAAAAAGAGTAGACCCCAAATCAAGTAAGAAATATATGATGAGAGAAGATTTTTAATGTACCAGTGACAACATCAAGAGATGCCTCAGATTCCTAATGGGTGGCGAGATCATAAAGATGATTTCGGCCAGTGCTAGAGCCAGAGGTAGCACCCTTTGGAGTAGGATTTGAAGAAGTAGCAACTGGTACCTTATTCGCTCCTATAGTAACCCTATCAAAATGATACTCACATTGCATATGACTAAGCTGACCACACCTAAAACACCAACTCCTTGCCTCATCACACACTCTATAATAGACCTTTTCACAAATCTTCAAGGAGGATATGATGAAGCTGACTGAGCCCCGATGGCTTGAGACTAGGAACCTTGTGCCCTAAATCCACCATTTGTCTAGAATCGATGATCACCCAACAGCTTTGAATATGAAGTACTAGTCGTAAAATATGAACCAGAACTTTACCACTTCTTCTTACACTACCAAATATAGCATTTAGCGACTCGTAGTTTTTGTCGCTATCATATAAAAATCCATCTCTAAATAGAAATAGTGACAGAATAGCAACAGATTGACTTCTATCATTATATTGCTCGTTGCTAGCCTCATAGCGATGAAAATTTGATTTCTATCATAAAATTTATGACCCCTTAGTGACAAAATATTTTGGTTATTTATGTTACTGATGGATTATTCCATTACTATATCGTTGCTCTCTTAAAAATATATTTTCATTGTGGCTAAATTTATGATTGAATATTTTACTGTTGATCCATTGTAACGTAGTTTGGTCAACTAAATAGCCAGCTTTAGCAACCAAATTTATCCTTTGCTAAAGGTTTTCAGTATCAATGACAAATATTAGTCACTAATTTTTTGTCGCTAATAATTTTGTAAGAAAATAATTGAAACACGTAGATTATAGAATAATTAAAATAACCAACATTCATCTAGATATAAAAATGCACAATAATTGTGTTCAACACCCACAATTTAAAGTATTTTGTCAAACATAAACTAATGTCAAACCAACATCGATCAAAATTAGTATTTGTTACTACATAAATGTTTTGTACTTCCTCACAAAATAGTTTATCAAAAATTAATGCAACGATCAAGGACTACGAATCCTATGAAGCTAGGAATAAACATCGTCATCATCATCATTAGTAGGAGTAGGAACAAGCACGGCCCCTTGTTGAACCCCAATACTACCAACACGCTCAATAACTACCGAAAGAAAATGAGTAGTAAGTTTCGAAATCAATTACTTCACAAACTCCTCCAAATTTGTTGTCGATAAAGAAACCGAAGGTGGCACTGATGATATGGAGGCATTGCAGGCAAAAAGTTTTTCCCAAAGTAACTATCAGCTTCAGACCCAAGACCAAATTATCTTTTCTGCTTTGCTCCTCCTGCAGCTTCATAATATGTTTCCAATTGATCAGTTTTAGATTCACACTATAATTATTCCTTTATAATTTCTTCATACTTTTTCTATAACAAGTGAAGTTATTAAAATAGACTCAAGTTCATGTCAATACAAAAGAAAAATAAGAGACTAGTATCATATCATTAGATGCAAGTTATGGACTTACATGTAGAAGTCGAGAATGCTCACCAACAAAAGATTTTCCATCATGAGTATGTGTATGGACGTGCAAATATAACTCACTAGGAGTTAGATCTTGACCTATTTTAAGAGCCTATACAGAATTTTTATGTATTTAGAATTAGACCAACGTACATAGAAGTAAACCAAAAGAGAATCATGACACAACCACCAAGTTTCTTTGCCCCATTCTAAGTAAGAAAATGTCACAAAACTTCTTGGCATAGCAGCAAAATAAAGAGAAAAAAAAAAAAGAAACTTCCAGGAAATATAGCAGCAAAACAAAGTGAAAAAAAAAAAACTAGCATAGCAACAGCCAGCTTGCAGGAAATATAGCAGCTACTGCTTTCAGGAAAAATAGCAGCTGCTACTTGACATATAAAGCAGCAATAGAAAGAGGAAAAGCTATCAGCAGCAACCAAAGTTTTCAACAAAAAATATACAACGACAGCAATAATTTCCAGGTACATAGCAGTAGACCAGAGCATCAGATATAGCATCAAAAGAAAGACTTGCATTTCGGTATGCAACTAACAGTACTTTTGAGCTATGGAATATTGACATTGTTTCTTGTAATGGTGATAATTGTTTAGTATTCTAAATGTTTTCTACGTAGAAAAATCATTCAAACAAGCATATAAAGAGTATTGGAGCTAATATTTCATCTTTTTTGGAGTATATCTGTATTAACAAACAGTAAAATTAGAAGAGTTTTATAAACAAGGTTGCTCATCCTCATGGATGATTGTAGGTATTTCAACTCCCTCTAGTGAAAGAAGCATGGAACACACAGGTTGAGGGAGTCCAAATGTATAAGGTTATGCAGAGACTAAAAGGCCTAAAGTGTATTTTAAGAAGGTTGCACAACCATGAATTCCAGAATCTGATAGAGAAGGCAAACAAAGAAAGAGAAGCACTAAAAAATATTTGAATTAAGCTACAAAATAACCTTTTAGGTAAGACCATACAATAGGAAAAGAAGAAGGTCAAACAACAGTTTCATAAGATTTCCTATCAAACAAAAATTATGTTAAATCAATAAAGTAAAGTTAAATGGATAATACTAGGTGATGATAACACAAAGTACTTCTTCTCAATTCTAAGGAGAAAGAGGCTTCAATAGTCCATTACTCGGCTCAAATATGAAGGCAACCAGATGCAACATGACCAAAGCAAAATTTCTAATATTCTGGTGGCTTATTACCAAAAGTTAATAGGTAATTCAGAAGGGTGCAGAGCTAAGTCCAGCATATAGATTAATAAGCAAGGACTAAGATTGAATGATAAGCAACAACTAAAACTATTGGAGCCGGTTACAAAAGAAGAAATCAAGAAGACAACGTGGAATATTAACAAAACTAAGAGCCATACAGACTAACAACATAAACCACACAATCAACAATCACCAATACTCATCATATTATAATAATCATTAATACTCACTCAACAATCACCAATACTCATCAATGATGATAAACTATTCATGAAATTTATACTTACATGTTTCTTCCAATGCTCTCCAACTATGATAGAGCCACTTGTGTGTGTCTCAGTAGCTACTTCACGTCCACCACAATGGTTATTTAAATTTATCTCGAACTTCTTAACATAGTCATTACTTTCCCAAAGTTTCATACAGTTTTCCCATACATGGTCATTTACAAATTCTGATTGAACTGTAGCTCTATGTTTTTTCATATTAGAAATGAAATTCTTGTAGCATAATGCAGCCTTCTTTGACCAATGTTGCTTCACCACAACTTCACTAACAGAAGCATCCCAATAGAAATTCTTATGTAATACGGTTTAAAGTAATATAATTAAGTGTTAGTTGTAAACTCAAACAATTGCTATCGATTATGATTTTTAGAAAAATACCTTGAATTCTCCAAAATAACCTTCTTTGACATCTTTTAAGACACTTTCCAGTTGATCCCATTGGGATCAACTTCACTTTTGAAAGACAATAGAATAGAACTGGAGCATTCGGAAGAAGGTTCTAACCTGTACAACATCAAATCCAATACCAATAACAAACACAATATTTGTGTACAAAAATAATAAATTCAAAGCTATTTGGTTGAACGACTATATGAAAGTTTAGATTAATCTATTTGGAGAAAGGCCTAATGATACAGATGCCTTTAGATTTTTTCTCTAGTTAGTAAGAAATATTATATAAGCTAATAAATAAGCTTCCTATTACTACAAAGTGAGGGTGTGATTTCCTAAGATCACACATTTACGGTTGATGAGAAGTTTGTGAGAGGTTAAAAGTAGTTGATAAGGAAATAAATTTTTCATTGGGTATTTTTTATGGCTGAAAGCATATTTTTTTGGTTATGGATTCTTGTTGTTAAATTTAAGCAACTTTTTTTGTAATTGATCCAACACAATATAAATGGGCTCCCAAAAAGGTTCAGCAAAACAAGGAGAAATGAATTTCTTTATCATCTGTAACAAAGAAATAAAGAGAGGGAGAACAAAGACTTGCAATCTAAAGTATTATATCATAAAGATAGTGGAATGAGAGATATCATAGGAGAAATAGGCATTCGAGCTGACTTTAATTTATTTCATCAGTGTTTTTAAGGCGATATACTAGCCTCCTGAAGGTTAATTTAACAGTATCACCTAATTATTCAGAATAAGTACACAGAGTTGGCATCCAAATATGCATAATCTTCTTGGGCTTTGCCACCTGGAAAACAAAAAATACTAGGCAGTCATTAAGTTTTTAAAAAAAAAATTGAGTCAACCTTTACAACGTTTGAGTATCTAGTTATGTATTTTAGATACTCCAAAGCTTGATCATATCTACCAAAGATAATGTATAACAGAACCTTATTAGTTGTAGAGACAGTACCTTTAGAAAAAAGTGTCTTTAATGAATGGATTATACATTGTAAAGTTGAACAATGTACGGTTCTAGCCTCAATTAATTCGCCAACTTTTATAATCCTAACATCTGAAATTGAAAATTTCATTAATTGCATTACCTAAAAATTGGAGCAACATCACTATTAGAAAACTAAAGTTTAGAACACACAAAAGTAATATATTCAAGAGTATGTAGCAATTCTTATTAACATATCAACCTGACCGACATTACAAGCAAGATAGATTCCATCAAAGTGAGAAATAGAGAGGATGAGACAGCTATATAAGATGATAATGAATTTAGAAGGTCTTTTGAGGTAATGACTGAGCAGTGAACACTTTACACCACAAACAAATTAAATGTTGCAAACTATGTATGAGAAATTTTTAACACACTAAAACTTATTATTTTTCATGGCCTCATGGTAAATCAACATGAAATAGGCAAATGAAAATAGAAGAAGGCAACAAGTTCAAGAATTTTAAAGTTACCAGTAATATATTAGTAAAGAAAACCAGCCTACAGCCCGTTCACGCTTATAAAATATTATTATGATTTAATTTCAAAAATTCAAAGCTCTTTCATATTCCTGTTTGATATTTATATGTTGATGCAATAAAACAATTTCAACAAGAAAGTCGAGAAAATCCCAATACATCAATTGTGAACCACTTTAAGAAAACAAAAAAAAATCGTGGAGTGACAAGGCAGAACACCAAAGCTACAAAAGTGCGAAGAAGAAGAAATAAAGCTACGCAAACAAAGAAAATAGATGATCCAGAGATTATCATGAATGAAAAAAATTATTTTTTAGAACAATTTTGAAAAACAAAATACAAAGTAGCTAAGAACTTAAAAAATATGTTTATATAATCTGCTTGGAGAAAATACAAAATTGTGATACTTGGTCATATTTATCATAGGTGGCATTAAAATTTTGAATTCTCTGAACCCTAACTATCCTAGCCCCAAATAAACCCTAGCTCCAAATGCTTTCATGAACCCTAACCCCAATAAGTTGCTTGCATCCAAAACCGTGTAGAGTAAAATCAAAAAATTCACCCATTGTAAAGTAAAATCATGGACAAACATCTAAAACTAAATTGTTTCTCAAAGAAATTGATAAGTTAAAACTAATTCAAGCTTCAATTCGAATAGAGAGTGAACAATAATTTAAAATCATCTCACAAAATTAAAGAAAACACAACTTTAAATTCGGATAGAGAGTGTACAGTGGAAGCAAATACCTTTGGATGCTTAAATCGGCAAATCAGTATAGGCTTGACCTTCAGTACATGCAGAAATGCCTTCAATTCATGCAATAACTCATTCAAATTGGGCAAAAGGGCCTTGAAATCGTGAACATGGTTCTTGAGAGAGAAAGAGTAGAAAGAGAGTGGGGTTTGAAATGATCTAAAACCCTAGAACCCCCCCTCCCCCTTCTCTATACTTTTATGATTAATTAAAAAGGTAAAATAGAATATTTTACAACGAAAAAATTGGTCACTAAATAAAATAATTTTTAAGAAAATTGAACTGTGCCGATGAATATTTGTTGCTAAATTCGTTGCTGCAAAATAATTAATATAGAGACCAATATTTTGTTGCTAATCCGTCACTAAATTTAGGCGCCAATTTTTCCCACTATTATTTTTCAACAAAATCGTAATTTCTTCACTGATTCATTGCTAATAGCATACATAAAAATTGAATTGCATTCCATGCGACCAAATTGATTATTCCGTTGTGAATTCATCGCTATATAGTGACGGAAATTGGTTTGTCAGTAAATTTCATCACTAAACACAGTTTTTTTGTAGTGTTAGACCAATGTTTGCCATCTTTACGACTATTCTTCTGGCCTCCACCTTGCTCAAAATATCTAAATTCCTTACTCTGCCTTTCCCATATTTTAGATTGTTTCTTCTTCTCTTCTTCAACCTGTTGCATATACACTATAAGCCTAGAGATATCCATGTCATTATTCAGAAAAGCATCCTTACACTCCAACACCAAGACTTAATACAAGCCCAAAGAGAACTTCCTTATCTTAGCCCTCATAAAAGACACCAACTTCAAAGCATAATAGGATAACTAATGAAACTTCAAGGAATACTCTTTTACAGACATCCTGCCCTGTTTCAAATTAACAAACTCCTCCATCTTCGCCTCCCTCAACTCTTGAGGAAAGAAAAGATCAAGAAAAGTATCAGAGAAGTTATCCCATATAGTTGGCTCAGCATTATCTCCTCTCAGTTGTTCCCACTACTCAACTACTTGTATGCCACATCCTTCAACTGATATGCGGTGAACTCCACACCCTCAGAGTCAAAAGCATACATCACTATGAATATTTTCTCTATCTCATCAATAAATTCTTAAGGATCTACCTCTACTTTAGAGCAAGTAAAGGTCGAGGGATTCAGCCCCATGAACTGGAAAACCCTAGTGAACTCAGAAGATAGAGCAACATAACCTACACAAGCAAGTTGATGATACTGAGAAGTCACTAACTGAGTTAGAAGATGAATAGGCCAACAAAACTTAACATTAGATATATCTCTTTAGGACGGTTGGGTATGATCATCATTAGCCCATAGAGGACTGGTATGGAATGGTAGAACTCCATGACGGCAATCAAAAGAAGGAACACAAACCAAGTTTGTACCCCATGGGTAGGATAAGTTCCATCCATATTATCCTCGGGTGGGACAGAAAAAGTTCCACGAACATCAAATCTTCAGGGAGGCATGATCTAAAATACGAACAAACAAAATAAGAGGAGATATCAAGACCTTAAGCACTATGGCCCAAAATAGAAAAATAAGAAAAGAAAACATTCCTAAATGCCTCGTAGCCTATTTATTATAAGTATGGCGCGCTAAACCATAAAAGAGACTCTACTTGACAAGGATTTGTGGACACCGAATTGACCATGAACCTAGAGTCTTATACAAAATTTGTCATGATCCAAACAAAGGCCTGGCCATGATGGGTATCTCAAGTCTATGTGGACCGGTAACCACCCCCTTTACTTATCCAAATAGAACATAATATAGCTAACAACAGATATAAACATATAATAAGATAAGATGAGTTTCAAACATATAACAAGATAGGCAACTCAGAAAAAAATTTAAGAATCTCAACATTACCCTAATCCTCAGTAATCCACAAAGCCTTAAATGAAACCAAATCAATCCAAGTCCAATGCAAAATCAATACACATGTATATATTCATGTATATACATATAAATATTAGATAATGGAAAAGGGAACAAGGTTTAGCATGAACTTGAAAATATTAGTCTGGACTGTGTAGCTTGACCACCATAAAACTACCCATGGGCTATATGGGTCTAGCACTTACCCCCTAATTGGGACCCAGTGTGTGTGGCTGCCCCAACCAGAGAATAATCATAACATATATGCTCAGGGGAATTGAATCTCCTGGTCATGCATCAACGGTGACTTAAATACCAGTCATTTAGACTCCCATATCGGTAAATATGATTTCAAATGTTAGTCCTCTTACGGCCTCTACATTCATAGCAAACTACAGAACCTTCTTTAAGCCCAATTAAACCATTTAGCACATAACTCATTCATTACACTAAGGAGCCATTCATTGAGGCAATATCAAGTAGTATCACATACTGACTATAGCTTGAAAGCAAATGTCATTAAGCCATCACTTTGGGGAATCCTTGTACCCCAAACTCCATTACTAAAATCAACTTGGGGGATTTTTTGTACCCCACAAGGTTTTCCAAAATCATTCTTAATTAGTTAGCCATTATGCAAGGCATTAGATTAAAGAAAAGTAGGCCAAATAAAATAATTATTCACATTCCAAAACCAATTATGCATGTGGGTTAAGGTTCTTATCAATTTCAATACCAAATTACAATTATTTGGGGAATCCTTGTACCCCTAGTTTCATTGTTCACAAGTTTAGGGGAATTCTTGTACCCGTAATTTCATTCACCATTCTCATGCACCACCCCAATGAGGGCACAAATCAATATTCTAGCCAAATATAATATGTATATATTTGTACTAAAAATAGATTGATGTATATTTTCTATATCAACAACAAACCCAGTGTATTCCCACCTAGTGGGGTCTGGATATTTTCTATATATTTATCCTAATTTATTTTAACAAAAATATATTGGTAATTTTAATTGGATGATATTGGGCCCATGTTGACATGGGTTGTTTCCTCTAGTTTTGATAGAAGTATGTTTTCATGGAAGCTATTGACATTCCCAAGTTTCCACATTGAGGTTGTTTGGTACGGAGGGACTATTCTCAAAAAGATGTTTTAGAATTTTTTTCATGTTTGGTTGATCTTGGTGTCTTGAAAAACATCTTTTCTACGATATCAAGATTCTTGAAAATGTCTTTTCCGTCACAAATCTCACTATATTCACCATTTCACCCCATAATGTTTTGCTAAATTATATAGTATAAATATTTTTATAATATTACTATCTCCATTCCCTTTTACTTAATAGCGCTTGTTACTTTTGACATATTCCAAAAAAACAATTATTTTTTCCCTATTTCATAACGTACATTACTTATTTCTGAAATCATTTTTCAAAATCTAAGACCTTATATCAATCAATATGTGGATATTATGGTAAAATACTCATGTATTAATCCTTGTTTCTTAAGGATATGCAAAATTCATAATGGACAACTAAAAATAAACAAATCGTCTTAAACAAATCTAATATTATTTGTCTAACTCACTAAACAATAGAAAAAATACACAATAGCCAATAAACAAATCTAATATTATTTGGCTTACTTATTGGAGAAAATTGAAGGAAAGGTGTCTTTTAAGTCTTGAATATGGTATTGGTGACATTGACCAACTTAAAAGGTCAAAAACAATTAAAAAAATTAATTAAGTTAATTGTGGATTTGATTAATATTTTCAAAACTTTCTAATCTTTTTAAAAATACAAATAAACCCACACCCTTCTCCTCTCCAAATAAACTGACTCTCTTTCCCCTCTCTCTTAGAAAAATTCTCTCAAACTTTTTCTTACCAACAATTCTGAAAATTTCTCCCTTCAATCTCCAACAACAAATAGTTTTGAGTTCCTTTTTGTCTTTTGTAACGCCCCAATTTTCTGAACCAGAATGCTAAACGGTGCTCATGACCCAGGAGGACCACAAGCTAACCCATGACTGATATTTGTACCTGCAACTGTATAATATACAAATAAAAGTACATGAACTAAAAGGTCATAAGGTTCAATCTTGAACAATAAAATGTCTGGACAAGGTGGTATCATAGTACTAAAACAAACTAAAAATACAAAAGTCTGAATCTGCAAACTCTGTAATCATCGAAAAGCCTCTAAACTATATGAATAAGGAGTTGAAGGAACATGTCTCCAACTAACTCCTTAAACTAAAAATAAACAGAAATATTGGAATAATAAATGTAATGACCATGTCCTTGAAAGATGAGGACTCACCGCTAATGGAACTGCTACTGCTAGTCTGGAATCTGCACCTCAGAACCTATGGTGTAACATAAAAGAAAGCACCATAGCGCGAATGCGTCAGTACAACTAAAGTACTGAGTATACGTGGGGGTAGACTAAGTGCATGGGCTTTATATGCATGAACATGCAGACTAATATGAACATGAGAATACATACATACGCACAGAACTGCTACTGAACTCGTGAAAATACTGACCACTATGTCTGAATACTAACATCATGACTTTACCGATACTGAGATACTGAATAGATAAATGACTATTTCTGACAGTTCAAATTATGAAGAACTGGTTTGATTGATCATGTGTAACATTCCTGAAATTGAATACTGATAACGTAAGCTATGACAACTGATTTAACTAATATAATTGTGATAATCGACCTAACCGATATAACTGATACTGAGTGACTGTATCTAACAATCTAAATCCTCTAATAATGATTAAGAGTGACCAAGCTTGAGATCAAGCCTAAATAACGGGTGGTCTTTAAGTCTGTGGAACTATCTGAGTTTCTAACTGAGATTAATGACTGTATCTGAGAGTCCTGATTTCTGATTTCTACTCTGAAGACTGATACTGAAACTATAATTGTGGGATATATTCATGTAACTGACATACCCCATGCAAAGATGACTGGGGTCCAATCTCTACCCTGACTAAAAGGGTGTCAATACTGCGCCACCGGTAAAGATAGCTGTTGTGGAGTTAGTCCTAATCTAGCAGGTGACTCCTGGGATCAGTCCTATACATATAAATATGCTAACGGGTGAACCCTGAGTATGTCAATCCTATCTAATGGGTGACATCTCGTACCTACGTTGGCTACGTAGTTCTGGAACTTAGGGATTGCTTCTAAGGATCTCAGTCCTCACTAGCGGGTGAGTCCGCATCCCTAGGCTCGCTCGGTGCTGAATCCTACTCCCATCTGAAAGACTCTAAACTGAACTGATTAATTGAACTTATAGAGACTACTAAAATTTTTGAGTTTTCTGGAGTCACATGACTGACTGAATTCTAAATATCATGGCTTAACTGAGAGTATCGTGATAACATGACATGGCTCTAGGCATCCAGCTACATTTTTCAAGTAAAAGTACCCCTAGTACTCGATGGAAGGTAACTAACACAACTTCACTTTCTTGAGTACATGACCATCAACAACAATCCATAATACATGAGTGAGGGATTTCATAAAATAAATGGTCATCATAATATCCAACATAAATAGGAATGCTTATAATTAAGTCATAAATATCATATTCTAATATCATGGGCATTCCGACAACATATACTATTCATAAGAATGGCATGGAAACTATTTAACTATAAGGGAATGGCAAACGTGTAACATTTAGTTCATATTGTAATAATTTGAGGATAACTCATGTGATACTTCAAAATCATGTTCTTGTTCATAGCATGGAAGACATGTAGACATACTACAAATCCATTCCCCAATCATCATGTACATTCCATTAACACATATATTGCACAATAATGACAAGTATGCTCTTTGAACACAATAGACTAGCATAAATTTATTATATAGTTCACCCCTAAGTTATAATACATGATTTTTATCATTCTAGGCATTTTATCAAACACCTTGCATGCATAATATTGAGCATAGGAGTACTTAACAAATTTAGAAATCTTGAACCACCCAAATTCATGGGTTTCCAACTAACATGCCCATACACTTCTTGGAAACATATTTAGATACCATATTGAAGCACAATTAACAACCATCAACATGAACATAATCACACAACAACACAAAGATCATAATTTATTATTTAAAACATGGTTCTTGAGCTCCACGGATGAAAGAAATCTGTGGATGAACACTACGCATAACTTAGAAGGAATATTCTTGATAATTGACGGAGGAATTTCCTTGAAATTAAATCTTCTATGAAAACCTTATCTTGTGTTCTTGAGAGGATTTTGAGAGAGAATATATTTTGGTGAAATAAGGGCTTAATTCCATATTTAGGCATTATATAGGGGTGGAAAAAGGACTATTTTACCCCAAAAAGGGGCTATTTAAGTCACCTGGACACCCACATGTGTGGTGCATAATTTATCGCACACCTTAGAGTGTGTGTCACACATCTTATCACACATATTAGGGTGTGCGTCGTACACCTTATGTCAGGCGATGTACTCCACTTTGCAAAGTCATAACTTCTTGCTCGGGTGTCGGATTTGGACGAAATTGGTATCATTTTAAAGATAATTTAAAGATATTTCATTCGATATATAGTAAGACCTCTAATTCAATACATACAAGTACTTATGATCGAATGAAGTTGACCCAAGTTTTGACACTCACTAAAACTTGAACGATAGGAAAGCTTTCAACTTGTACTTGAGTTAGGGAACGTCTATGATCTAAATTCATGCTCTAATAGATTTCCACACTACATAATTGATTAATACACTAAATTTACATAGGATTTGAGTCTTTTGAAACATCTAGGCATAGGAATGACGGACTTTCATTCTAGTCCAAAATATGGGATATTATAATATCTCCCCCTTGGGAACATTTATCCTCGAATAAGACTGACTGATAGGGGGAAAGACAACTAACATGAGTACTGAGCATGAACGACTGAACATGATTTCATGGTTGACATGACTGAAAACTGAGCATATCATACTATACATGCACATCTGATGCATGGGTAGCTGATTTATGAATGTAGGATTGAGTGTTTCGATAAACTGAGTTTTTCAAACTAAAAATGCATACCTGATACTGAACTAATAAGTTAAATCCATGCATATCTGATGCATGATTATATGACTGACATGATACGTGAATGTATGACTGGAACTACTGATAAGCTGACCATGCATATCTGATGCGTGAATATATGATTGAACTTACTCACAAACATGCGATTGAACATACAATGGTAAAGGCACTAAGATTGAACTGTAACATGAGAACATGACTGATTCTGCTACGTGACATATAGACTGAACATCATGAACTGAACTAAACCTCTGAATACTTGACTTACAGCTGAGGTCTAACTTAAAGGTCAACTTATGAGTACCCTCTATTCTAGACTAAATTCATTATGCAAGGAGAAATTGAAGGATCTAAGGCATGTGAGCAATAAGAGAAAGTAGGGTATCTCCCCCTTTGGATGCTATGTCCCTCTAAGAATGCTTACCTTACGGAGATACTGGGGGATGCACAAGGCATCTACGAACTAGATTATAACTAAACTTCGGTGATCTAAAACTAATACATGAGATGGGTTGAACTTGCAACTACTAGGAGGTTCCACCTTGAAATAGTTACATTCTCTGAGATTTTGGATAGCATGAATAGATGCAAGGATGAGAAAACAAGTTATACAAATCCGATTGCTCACTGGCATGACATGAATACAGAAAGAAGAGAAACTGTTCCTAAAACATCTCATAGCCTCCTGCACATAAGTGTGGTGCACAACACACGCATGTATAAGACTCTATTAGATGTGGCTTTCAGACTTGCTAGAACTGTATTGAATCTTAGGCTCTGATACCAAGTTTGTAATGCCCCAATTTTCTGAACCTAAATGCTACATGGTGCTTATGACCCTGGAAGACCACAAGCTAACCCACGACTGATATTTATATCTGTAACTGCATAATATACATATAAAAATACAGAAAAATGAACTAAAAGGCCATAAGGTTCAATCTTGAACAATAAAATGTCTGAATAAGGTAGTATCACAGTACCAAAACAAACAAAAAATACAAAAGTCTGAATTTGAAACTCTATAATCATCTGAAAGCCTCTAAACTATCTGAATAAGGAGTTGAAGGAACATGTCTCCAACTAACTCTTTTAACTAAAAATAAACTAAAATACTGGAATAATAAATGTAATGATCATGTCCTCGAAAGATGAGGACTCATAGCTAATGGAACTGCTACTATTGGTCTGGAATCTACGCCTCAGAACCTATGGTGTAACATAAAAAAAAGCACCATAGGACGAATGTATCAGTACAACTAAAGTACTGAGTATACATGGGGGTAGGCTAAGGGTATGGGGTTTATATGCATGAACATGAAGACTAATATGAACGTGAGAATACATATATACGTACGTAACTACTACTGAACTCGTGGAGATACTGACTACTAAGTCTGAATACTGACATCATGACTTTCCTGATACTGAGATATTGAATAGATGAATGACTGTTTCTGACAGTTTGAATTATGAAGAACTGGTCTGATTGACCACGTATAACAGTCCTAAAATTGAATACTAATAACATACGCTATGACAACTGATTTAACCAATATAATTCTGATGATTGGCCTAACCAATATAACTGATACTAGTGATTGTATCTAACAATCTAAATCCTCTAATAATGATTAAAAGTGACCAAGATTGACATCAATCCTAAATAACGGGTGATCTCTGGAACTAATAATGAGAATATTCAACTGAATCTAAGATTGAGATCAAGCCTACCTGACGGGAGATCTCTAGAAGTACTGCTACTGAATAAGTTAATAAGAGACCAAGCCTATATGATGGGTGGTCTTTAAGTCTGTGGAACTATCTGAGTTCATTACTGAGATTAATGATTGTATCTGACAGTCTTGATTTTTGATTTCTACTCTGAAGATTGATACTAAAACTATAATTGTGGGATGTATTCATATAACCGACATGCTAAGCTGATTGAGGTCCAATATCTGCCCTGACTGAAAGGATGTCAATACCGTGCCACCGGTAAAGATAGCTACTATAGAGTCAGTCCTAATCAAGTGGGTGACTCCTGGGATTAGTCCTATACATATAAATGTGCTAACGGGTGACCCCTGAGTATGTTTGTCCTATCTAATGGGTGACATCTCGTACCTACACTGGCTACGTAGTTCTGGAACTTAGGGATTGCTTCTAAGGATCTTAGTCCTCACTAGCGGGTGAGTCCCCATTCCTAGGCTCACTCGGTTCTGAATCCTACTACCATCTGAAAGACACGAAACTTAACTGATTAACTGAACTTACTGAGACTACTGAGATTTCTGAGTTTTCTTGAGTCATATGACTGACTGAATTCTATAGATAATGGCTTAACTGAGAGTATCGTGATAACATTATGTGGCTCTAGGCACCCAGCTACAGTTTTTGGGTAAAAGTACCACTAGGACTCGATGGAAGAAAACTGACACAACTTGACTTTCTTGAGTACATGACCATCAATAACAATCCATAATACATGAGTGAGGGATTTCATAAAATAAATGGTCATCATAATATCCAACATGAATAGGAATGCTTATAATTAAGTCATAAATATCATATTCTAATATCATGGGCATTCCGAAAACATATTGTATGAAACTATTCATAACAATGGCATGGAAACTATTTAACTATAAGGGAATGGCAAACGTGTAACATTTAGTTCATATTGTAATAATTTGGGGATAACTCATGTGATACTTCAAAATCATGATCTTTTTCATAGCATGGAAGACATATGACACACTATAAATCCATTCCCCAATCTTCATGTACATTCCATTAACACATATATTGTACAACAATGACAAGTGAGCTCTTTGAACACAATAGACTAGTATGAATTTATCATATAGTTCACCCCTAAGTTATAATACATGATTTTTATCATTCTAGGCATTTTATCAAACACCTTACATGCATAATATTGTGCATAGGTGTACTTAACAAATTTAGAAATCTTGAACCACCTAAATTCGTGGGTTTCCAACTAACATGCCCATACGCTTCTTGGAAACACATTTAGATACTATCTTGAAACACAATTAACAACCATCAACGTGAACATAATTACACAACAACATAAAGATCATAATTTATTATTTTAAAACATGGTTCTTGAGCTCCACGGATGAAAGGGCTCCGTGGATGAACACTATGCATACCTTAGAAGAAAGATTCTTGATGATTGACGGAGGAATTTCCTTGAACTTGAATCTTCTATGAAAACCCTAGCTTGTATTCTTGGGAGGATTTTGAGAGAAAGAATATGTTTTAGTGAAATAAGGGCTTAATTCCGTGTTTAGGCATTATATAGGGGTGGAAAAAGGACCATTTTACCCCCAAAAATGGACTATTTAAGTAACCTGGACACCCACATGTGCGTTGCACACTTAATTGTACACCTTAGAGTGTGCGTCGCAAATTTTATCACCCAAATTAGGGTGTGTGTCTCATACCTTATCTCACACCTTAGGTTGTGTGTCGCACACCTTATGTCAGGCGACGTACTCCACTTTGCAAAGTCATAACTTCTTGCTCGGGTGTCGAATTTTCATTAAATTGGTATCATTGGAAAGATAATTCAAAGATATTTAATTTGATATATATTAGGCCCTATAATTCAATATATACTAGGATTTATGATCGAATAAATTTGATCCAAGTTTTGATGCTCACTAAAACTTGAACGATAGGAAAGCTTTCAACTTGTACTTAAGTTAGGGAATGTCTATGATCTAAATTCATGCTCAAATAGATTTCCACACTATTTAACTGATTAACACACTAAATTTACATTTGATTTTAGGCTTTTGAAATGTCTACACATAGGAATGATGGACTTTCATTCTAGTCCAAAATATGTGATATTACAATTTTTACCGCCAATCGAAGTGACAGCATTATCCGACGACAACAACTTTGAGTTCTTAATCATTCCTTTTTGAATTTCACAGGTAAAAATTAAGGCTTTTAAATTATGAAGAAAAAAGAAAACTTGAGTCAACTTCTCTTCTAGTATTGGTTAACAATTTAAATATTTATTTCTTAAATTTAAAATAGGGACTCAGGAAAATCCTAATTTGTTGTTACTGTAGTTCTTGTTGTTGAATTGTTGATTCTATTTGTTGGTGTTTAGTGTGTTTTTTATACTCTATAAATAGGTTTCTCCTTACTCGTTTAGTCTATTCTACTTTATTTATTTCTTGCATCTTGTCTTTCGTAAACACACTATTTATCTTCAACCACTTCTCTTTAATGAGTAGATTACTTTCTCGTTCATTGAGGTATGTTTTTCCTTTTTTGAAAAATTGTCAGTTGGTAGTATACGTTGTACTACATTCTGACTCTTTTCTTTTCTTTAGTTTTTTTACATTTTTTTAATGCAGGTGTGTTCTAGATATGGTTGATCCATATTGGAACACGATTCTATGTGAAACTGTGCGAAAACTTGAAAGGTAGATTCATGAACTCCGTTGGGAGTTGGGCTCCATGAGAGTAAGGCTGATGAGGGCCCTGCTGCTTCCAGTTGACGATTGGCCTGTTGATGATAATAATAATAATAATAATAATAATAATAATAATAATAATAACAATAATAATAATAATTAGGTTATAGTTTTTCTTTTAGCATATGTATTTTGTTTTATTATGTCGGATCTACCTAAGGGTGGATGAACCTAATGTAAACATGTATGTTTTGTTTTGTTTTATTTTTATTGTATATTTGTATGTAATGAATTCAAAAATCTATGTTTGGTCTACTTTGACTTTTTTTCTTATTTAACATGTTGAGGGTTGGAAGTACCTAGTTTGTTTTGAGCATTTGGCACAATTTTGAATCCAGTAGCAATAACAAAAGTTTTGAGTTCTTCCAATAGATAGACCATCTGTTGAGACAAATTGGTCATCTGTTAGAAGAGTACAAACCAGTGGCAAGAACTGAAGGAGTGTATTGTGTTTTTCCAACAGATGGCCCATCTGTAGTAACATATTAGTCATCTGTTGGTGTAATACCCCAAACTTTCCTAACTAATTTTGTCTCAAGAATGTCAAGTATTAGATTCTAAATTGAATGATATTTATTCCATGGGGAATTTTCAATATTTTCACTTTTTGTCATGTGGGAAATTCAATAAGCTTTCCATCGATATAAAATTTGCCTAAATCCAATAACCGGGTAAGAAATTATGACTATTTCAAGTCCCCATTGTAAAATAGCGCCATATCGGCAGTGACGCGCCGCGCCATAAGATAAAATGGTAATTATCCTTTTTCCAGTGTCCCAGTACAATTTCTCCACGTCACGCCAAACTTCTATGTTGCAAATGAAGTGGTAACGCCATGGCTTCGCGTCACGCCATTTCCCTATTTCCTAATTGTCAAAATCAAAGATTTGTATATTTATGAATATTCATTATTTGATTGAATTGAAAAGTAATATTCATGTTGTTGTTTGGTTTCATTCCATGTTATAGACTATTAATTACAAGAATTGATTCTAATATGTGAGGAATTATGCGGTATTCAAGATAAACCCTTCAATTCACAAGTTGATTGGTGTATCCTTGATTATTAGATGTGTTGATGATTGTATAACCATAGCATACTCCCCCTATGTTTGATTAAATGCCTAGGTGAAGGAAAAGTGTCATACTAGTATGATAATATGAAATCTCCATTCATGTACAAGTTATGTATGTCAAGTGTTTGATGAAATCTCTTAGCCAATAGATTATGAAATGTTCATGTTGGTCCTATACTCAAGAAAGTTATGCTTTGTCAGTTTTTTTCTATTGAGTCCTGGGGGTACTTGTACCCGAAAAATATAGTTCTGTGCCTAGAGTCCATGTCATGTTTTCACAATATCCTCAGTTAAGCCATGATCCATAGAACTCAGTTAATCATGTGACTCATGAAAGCTCAGTAATACAGTAATCTTAGTACTATTCCATTAGTCAACGAAACTCAGTTAATTCAATCCAGTTTAGTTCAATAATCCATGATCAGTTTCTATTCAGATGGGAGTAGGAATTAGCACCGAGTTAAGCCAAGGATGGAAACACATATTGTTAGATAAGGGTGTGATTCTAAGAAGTCATCCTTTTATTCAAGAACTATGTAGCTTGCATAGGTTGAGACATCAACACTGTTAGATAAGGGTTGATGAGGTGGATAAGGACTGTCAGATAAGGGCCCTACTATTCTCTTTTAGGAAAACTATTAGATGAGGGTCACTCATAACTTGTCCTTACCAGTGGTGCGGTATTGACACCCTTACAATTGGGGTTGCAGATAGGACCCCAACTCAGCCATAATGGCATATTAGGGGAATATTGGTTAGGTAACTACTTTCTACAGTTTCAGTTACAAAATCAGGACTGTCAGATACAGTCATTCAATCTCAGTAATAGAACTCAGATAGTTCTACAGAATTCAGGACTATCAAATACAGTCAACTCAGAACACTACGGAACTCAGCTAATTCCATTAGATTTAATACTGTGAGATACAGTCACTCATATCATCAGTTATATTAGTCATCAGAATTCAGTTATCAGTCATGTTAGTTATCAGTAAATTCATGTTTTCATGATCTCAAATATAGTTACGACATATTCATGCATGTATTGTCACATTCATATTAGTTAATTAGCCAGTATTGTTCATGCATATGAAACCTATGCATTCCTCCTACTTTCCATGCATACCAGTACATTCAAAGTACAGATGCATTTACGTTATTGTGTCATATACCATAGGTTCAGAAGCACGAGCTCTAGAGCATTAGTAGCATTCCAGTCTCAGTAGTCAGAATTAGCAGTAAGTCCTCATCTTTCGAGGACATGATCATTTATTTATTATCTCATTAATTAATTTATAAATTGGAGTTAGTTGGGGACATATCCTATCAACTCCTTATCCAAACAGTTATGTTTTAGAGGTTTTTTGGAATATAGTATGTTCAGAAAGTATTTCAATTTTGGGTATTCTATTACCCCACTCAAACGTTATATTTTATTAGTCATGCTGTTTTAAACCTTATGGCCTTTCATCCTCTATTTTCGTATTATATTTAGTATGTTATACAGTGTACAGGTACAGATATCAATCATGGGTTAGCTTATGGTCCTTCAGGGTCGTGAACACCGTGTAGCATTCTGAGTACCAGATTCGGGGTATTACAAACTTTGTATTAGAGCCTAAGGTTCAATAGTGTCCTAGGAAGTCTGAAAGCCGCATCTAGTAGAGTCTTGTAATAGTTGTGTTGTGCGAAAGATTTATGTATAGGAGGCTATAAGATGTATTACGAACAGTTTTCCCTTCTTTCAGCATTGATGTTGTGCCAGTGTGTGTAGTCTCAAGTTAATCTCTCTGTCTAATCTATTTCTCCCTTTCTTCTATAGAACATGCCTCCTAAAAGAAGAAATAGAAATCAGTCAACGCCTCAGTCCAAAGAAACTTTGGGTGAACATGTTTATCATGTAGAGTTCAGATTTAATTCACTACTCTTACTCAATTAGTTGTTGCTCAGAATGAATGACTAGCCGTTATTCCAGCCAACCTAGTGGACAATTCAGCTACAGCCCAGATTTGGGACTTCAACCGAGTGAATCCTCTATCCTTTCTCAAGTCTAAGTCAGATGAGGACCCTCAAGAATTCATCGATCAAGTTCAAAAGGTTACAAATATTATGGGGGTTAATCCTGTCAAAAGTGATGAGCTAGCTGTATACCAGTTGCAGGATATTGCGCACACTTGGTTAAAAGTGCAAGTCAAAAAGGCTAGATGATGTAGGGTCTATTGAGTGGGAGGAGTTTTTCATTGCATTCTTAGATAGATTCTTTCCCCAAGAGCTAAGAGAGGCTAAGGTGTTAGAATTCATCAACCTCGGGCAGGGAAACATGACGATGAAAGAGTATTCTTTTAAGTATACTCAATTATCTACATATGCTCTATATGTAGTTACAGATAGCAGGGCAAAGATGAGTAAGTTTGTTTCTGGGTAAACGATAGTGTGGTCAATGAGTGTAGGTCTACGATGTTGAATAGTGACATAAATTTAGCCAGGCTTATGACTCATGCTCAGCAGATAGAATATCAAAATGTTAAGATGAGGGTGAAACAGAATAAGAGAGCAAATATATGTCGTTTCAACTTTTCTCTACCTAAATCAGAAGGAGCAAACCGCTCTTAGTTCTATCATAAGTCATTTGTTCCATCTCCGTCTTTAGCCAGTGCTCCAGCTACTAAGTTCAGGGATGGAAATAGAGATAGGGCGCCAGGCTCTAAGTCTCGGGATAGTGTCAGCAATGCCTGAATAAATCCCATTTGTCAAACTTATGGTAAGAACCATAAGGTTGCTTGTAGAGCTAGTAGCAATGTCTGTTTTGGATGTGGCAAGCTAGGACAAGTCAAAAGTTTTCCCTAGTTAGGTTTTCAGGGTCAGTAGAACTGTTTCTCGGCTTAGTCCAGTCGCCTAAAAGAGCAGAGTGCCACTTTCGTTCTATTAGTGGGAAACGCCAAAATAGAATCTATGATACCATTGGGAATTTTCAAGATTTTCACTTTTTTTCATGTGAAAAATTCAATAAGCTTTTCATCAATATAAAATTTGCCTAAATCCAATAACCGGGTAAGAAATTATGACTATTTCAAGTCCCCGTCATAAAATTGCATCATATTGGTCAGTGACGCGCTGCGTTATAACATAAAATGGCAATTATCCTTTTTCCAGTGTCCCATCATAATTTCTCCACGTCGCGCCAAACCTCCAGGTTGCAAATGAAATGGCAACGCTATCGCTTCGCGTCGTGCCATTTCCCAACTTCCAAATTGTCAAAATCAAAGATTTGTATTTATGAATGTTCATTATTTGATTGAATTGAAAAGTAATGTTCATGTTGTTGTTTGGTTTCATTCCATGTTATAGACTATTAATTACAAGAATTGATTCTAGTATGTGAGGAATTATGCGGTATTCAAGATAAACCCTTCAATTCACAAGTTGATTGGTGTATCCTTGATTATTAGATGTGTTGATGATTGTATAACCATAGAATACTCCCCCAATGTTTGATTAAATTCCTAGGTGAAGGAAATGTGTTATACTAGTATGATAATATGAAATCTCCATTCATGTACAAGTTATGTATGTCAAGTGTTTGATGAAATGTCTTAGCCAATTAATTATGAAATGTTGATGTTTGTCCTCTACTCAAGAAAGTCATGCTTTGTCCGTTTCTTTCTATCGAGTCCTAGGGTACTTGTACCCAAAAAATATAGTTATGTGCCTAGAGTCCGTGTCATGTTTTCATGATATCCTCAGTTAAGCCAGGATCCATAGAACTCAGTCAGTAATACGACTCAGGAAATCTCAGTAATACAGTAATCTCTGTACTATTCCATTAGTCAATGAAACTAAGTTAATTCCGTCCAGTTTAGTTTGATAATCCATGATCAATATCTATTCAGATGGGAGTAGGAATTAGTACCGAGTGAACCCAAGGATAGGAACACACACTATCAGATAAGGGTGTGATTCTTAGAAGTCATCCTTTCTTTCAAGAACTATGTAGCTTGCATAGGTTGAGACATCAACACAGTTAGATGAGGGTTGATGAGGTGGATAAGCACTGTCAGATGAGGGCCCTACTATTCTCTTTTAGGGAAATTATCAGATTATGGTTACTCACAACTTGTCCTTACCAGTGGTGCGGTATTGACACCCTTCTAATTAGGGTTACAGATAGGATCCCAACTTGTGCATAATGGCATATTAGGGGAATATTGGTTAGATAACTACTTTCCACAGTTGTAGTTACAAAATCAGGACTGTCAGATACAGTCATTCAGTCTCAGTAATAAAACTCAGATATTTCTATAGAATTTAGGACTATCAAATACAGTCAACTCAGAACAGTACAGAACTCAGCTAATTCCATTTGATTTAGTAATATTAGATACAGTCACTCATATTATCAGTTATATCAGTCATCAGATTTCAGTTTTCAGTCATGTTAGTTATCAGTAAATTAATGTTTTCATGATCTCAGATATAGTTACAACATATTTATACATGTATTCTCACATTCATGTTAGTCAGTTAGCCAGTATTGTTCATGCATATGAACCCCATGCATTCCTCCTACTTTCCATGCATACCAGTACATTCAAAGTACTGATGCATTTACGCTATGGTGTCGTATACCACAGGTTCAGAAGCACGAGCTCTAGAGCATTTGTAGCATTCCAGTCTCTGTAGTCAGAATTAGCAGTAAGTCTCATCTTTCCAGGACATGATAATTTATTTATTATCTCATTAATTAATTTATAAATTGGACCTAGTTGGGGACATATCCTATCAACTCCTTATCCAAACAGTTATGTTTTAGCAATTTTTTGGACTATAGTATGTTCAGACAGTATTTTAGTTTCGGGTATTCTATTACCCCACTCAAAGGTTATATTTTATTAGTCATGCACTTTTAAACCTTATGGCTTTTTAGCCTCTATTTCCGTATTATATTTAGTATGTTATATAGTGTATGGGTACAGATATCAGTCATGGGTTAGCTTATGGTCCTTTGGGGTCGTGAACACCGTGTAGCATTCTGAGTACCAGATTCGGGGTATTACAAACTTTGTATTAGAGCCTAAGTTTCAATAGTGTCCTAGGAAGTCTTAAAGTCGCATCTAGTAGAGTCTTGTAATGGGTGTGTTGCGCGCCATATTTATGCATAGAAGGCTATAAGATGTTTTACGAATAGTTTTCCCTTCTTTCAGCATTGATGTGGTACCAGTGTGCATAATCTAAAGTCAATCTCTCTGTCTAATCTATTTCTCCCTTTCTTCTATAGAACATGCCTCCTAAAAGAAGAAATAGTAATCTGTCAGCCCCTCAGCCCGAAGAACCTTTGGATGAACATGTTTTTCATACAGAGTTCAAACTGAATTCACTACCCTTACTCAATTTGTTGTTGCTCACAATGAACGAATAGCCATTATTCTGGCCAACCTAGTGGACAATTCAGCTACAGCCCAAATTTGGGACTTCAATTGAGTGAATCCTCTATCCTTTATCGGGTCTAAGTCATATGAGGACCCTCATGAATTCATCGATCACATTCATAAGGTTATAGATATTATGGGGGTTACTCCTGTGAAAAGTGATAAGCTAGCTACATACCAGTTGGAGGATATTGAGCACACTTGGTTAAACAGTGGAAGTCAAAAAGGCCAGATGATGCAGGGCCTATTGAGTGGGAGGAATTTTTCACTACATTCTTAGATAGATTCTTTCCCCAAGAGCTGAGAGAGGGTAAGGTGTTAGAATTCATTAACCTCAGGCAGGGAAACATGACAGTGATAGTGTATTCTTTTAAGTTTACTCAATTATCTAGATATGCTCTTCATGTAGTTGCAAATAGTAGGGAAAAGGTGAGTAAGTTTGTTTTTAGGTAAATGGTAGTGTGGTCAATGAGTGTAGGTCTACGATGTTGAATAGTGACATAAATTTAGCCAGGCTTATGACTCATGCTCAGCAGATAGAATATAAAAATGTTAAGATGAGGGAGAAACAGAATAAGAGAGCAAAGACATGTAGTTTTAACTTTTCTCAACCCAAATCAGAAGTGGCAAACCACTCTTAGTTCTATCCTAAGTCATTTGTTCCAGCTCTTTCTTCAGCCAACGCTCCAGCTTTTAAGTTCAAGGATGGAAATAGAGATAGGGCGCCAGGCTCTAAGTCCCGGGGTAGTGTCAGCAATGCCTGAATAAATCCCTTTTGTCAAACTTATGGTAAGAACCATAAGGTTGCTTGCAGAGCTAGTAGTGATGTCTGTTTTGGATGTGGCAAGCCAGGACAAGTCAGAAATTTTCCCCAGTTAAGTTATTAGGGTCAGTAGAACTGTTTCTCCGCTCAGTCTAGTCTCCTAAATCAGCAGAGTGCCACTTCCAGTGCTACTTGTGGGCAACGCCCAAATAGACTCTATGATATCCTGGGGTACTTGTACCCAAAAAATATAGCTGTGTGCCTAGAGTCCATGTCATGTTTTCACGATATCCTCAGTTAAGCCATGATCCATAGAACTCAGTCAGTAATACGACTCAGGAAATCTCAGTAATACAGTAAGCTCAGTACTATTCCATTAGTCAACAAAACTTAGTTAATTCAGTCTAGTTCAGTTCAATAATCCATGATCAGTATCTATTCAGATGGGAGTAGGAATTAGTACCGAGTGAACCCAAGGGTAGGAACACACACGGTAAGATAAGGGTATGATTCTTAGAAGTCATCCTTTCTTTCAAGAACTATGTAGCTTGCACAGGTTGAGACATCAACATTGTTAGATGAGGGCTGATGAGGTGGATAAGCACTGTCAGATGAGGGCCCTACTATTCTCTTTTTAGGAAACTATCATATAAGGGTCACTCACAGCTTATCCTTACTAGTGGTGCGGTATTGACACCCTCCCAATTGGAGTTACAGATAGGACCCCAACTCGTGCATAATGGCAAATTAGGGGAATATTGGTTAGATAACTACTTCTCACAGTCTCAGTTACAAAATCAAGACTGTCAGATACAGTCATTCAATCTCAGTAATAGAACTCAGATAGTTCTACTGAATTCAGGACTATCAAATACAGTCAACTCAGAATAGTACAGAACTCAGCTAATTCCATCAAATTTAGAACTGTTAGATACAGTCACTCATGTCATCAGTTATATCAGTTATCAGAATTCAGTTATCAATCATGTTAGTTATCAGTAAACTCATGTTTTCATGATCTCCGATATAGTTACGACATATTCATACATGTATTCTCACATTCATATTAGTCAGCTAGCCAGTATTGTTCGTACATATGAACCCCATACATTTATCCTACCTTCCATGCATACCAGTACATTCAAAGTACTAATGCATTTATGCTATGGTGTCGTATACCGTAGGTTCAGAAGCACGAGCTCCAGAGCATTAGTAGCATTCCAGTCTCAGTTGTCAAAAGTAGCAGTAAGTCCTCATCTTTCAAGGACATGATCATTTATTTATTATCTCATTAATTAATTTATAAATTGGAGTTAGTTGGGGACATATCCTATCAACTCCTTATCCAAACAGTTATATGTTTTAGAGGTTTTTCGGACTATAGTATGTTCAGATAGTATTTCAGTTTTGGGTATTCTATTACCCCACTCAAACATTATATTTTATTAGTCATCCAGTTGTGAACCTTATGGCCTTTCAGCCTCTATTTTCGTATTATATTTAGTATGTTATATAGTGTACAGGTACAGATATCAGTCATGGGTTAGCTTATGGTCCTTCGGGGTTATGAAAATCGTGTAGCATTCCGAGTACCAGATTCGGCGTATTACAAACTTTGTATTAGAGCCTAAGGTTCAATAGTGTCCTAGAAAGTCTGAAATCCTCATCTAGTAGAGTCTAGTAATAGGTGTGTAGCACACCACATTTATATATAGGAGGCTATAAGATGTTCTACGAACAGTTTTCCCTTCTTTCAGTCAGCCCCTCAGCCCGAAGAACCTTTGGGTTAACATGTTTCTCATGTAGAGTTCAGAGTGAATTCACTACTCTTAGTCAATCTGTTATTGCTCAGAATGAATAAATATCCATTATTCTGGCCAACCTAGTGGACAATTCAGCTACAGTCCGGATTTAAGACTTCAACCGATGGAATCCTCTATCCTTTATCGGGTCTAAGTTAGATGAGGACCCTCATGAACTCATCAATCAAGTTTAGAAGGTTACAGACATTATGGAGGTTACTCTTGTCAAAAGTGATGAGATAGTTGCATACCAGTTTCAGGATATTGCGCACACCTGGTTAAACAGTGGAAGTCAAAAATCCCAGATTATGCAGGGCCTATTGAGTAGGACAAGTTTGTCATGACATTCTTAGATATATTCTTTCTCCAAGAGCTGAGAGAGGCTAAGGTTTTAGAATTCATCAACCTCAGGCAGGGAAACATGATGGTGAAAGAGTATTCTTTTAAGTTTACTCAATTATCTAGGTATACTCTTCATGTAGTTGTAGATAGCAGGGCAAAGATGAGTAAATTTTTTTTGGGTAAACGATAGTATGGTCAATGAGTGTAGGTCTACGATGTTGAATAGTGACATAAATTTAGCCAAGCTTATGACTCATGCTCAGCAGATAGAATATCAAAATGTTAAGATGAGGAAGAAACAGAATAAGAGAGCAAAGACATGTAGTTTCAACTTTTCTCAACCCAAATCAGAAGGAGCAAACCACTCTGAGTTCTATCCTAAGTCATCTGTTCCAGCTCCTTTTTCAGCCAGTGCTCTAGCTCCTAAGTTCAAGGATGGAAATAGAGATAGGGCGCCAGGCTCTATGTCTTGGGGTAGTGTCGCAATACCTGAATAAATCCCCTTTTTCAAACTTATGGTAAGAACCATAAGGTTGCTTGCTGAGCTAGTAGCAATGTCTGTTTTGGATGTGGCAAGCCAGGACTAAGAACCATAAGGTTGCTTGCTAAGCTAGTAGCAATGTCTGTTTTGGATGTGGCAAGCCAGGACAATTCAGAAATTTTCCCCAGTTAGGTTATTAGGGTCAGTAGAATTGTTTCTCAACTCAGTCCAGTCGCCTAAATCAGCAGAGTGCCACTTCCAGTGCTACTTGTCGGCAACGCCCAAATAGACTCTATGATATCCATGGGGAATTTTCATGATTTTAATTTTTTTCATGTGAAAAATTCAATAAGCTTTCCATCGATATAAAATTAGCCTAAATCCTTTAACCGGGTAAGAAATTATGACAATTTCAAGTCCCCATCATAAAATAGCGTCATATTGATCAGTGACGCACCGCGCTATAATATAAAATGGCAATTATCCTTTTACCACTGTCCCATCACAATTTCTCCACGTCGCACTAAACTTCCAGGTTGTAAATGAAGTGGCAACGCGATGGATTGGCGTCATGCCATTTCCCAATTTCCCAATTGTCAAAATCAAAGATTTGTATATTTATGAATGTTCATTATTTGGTTGAATTGAAAAGTAATGTTTATGTTGTTGGTTGGTTTCATTCCATGTTATGGACTATTAATTACAAGAATTGATTCTAGTATGTGAGGAATTATGCGGTATTCAAGATAAACCCTTCAATTCATAAGTTGATTGGTGTATCCTTGGTTATTAGATGTGTTGATAATTGTACAACCATAGCATACTCCCCGTATGTTTGATTAAATACGTAGGTGAAGTAAAAGTGTCATACTAGTATGATAATATGAAATTTCCAATCATGTACAAGTTGTGTATGTCAAGTGTTTGATGAAATGTCTTAGCCAATGGATTATGAAATGCTGATGTTGGTCCTGTACTCAAGAAAGTCATGCTTTGTCAGTTTCTTTCTATCGAGTCCTGGGGGTACTTGTACCCAAAAAATATAGCTGTGTGCCTAGAGTCCGTGTCATGTTTTCATCATATCCTTAGTGAAGCCATGATCCATAGAACTCATTTAGTCATGTGACTAAGGAAAGCTCAGTAATACAGTAATCTCAGTACTATTTCATTAGTCAACGTAACTCAGTTAATTTAGTCCAATTCAGTTCGATAATCCATGATCAGTATCTAATCAGATGGGAGTAGAAATTAGCACCGAGTGAACCCAAGGTTGGGAACACACACTGTCAAATAAGGGTGTGATTCTTAGAAGTCATCCTTTCATGTAAGAACTATGTAGCTTGCATATGTTGAGACATAAACACTGTTAGATAAGGGTTGATGAGGTGGATAAGCACTGTTAGATGAGGGCCCTACTATTCTCTTTTACGAAAACTATCAGATGAAGGTCACTCACAGCTTTTCCTTACCAGTGGTGTAGTATTGACACCCTTCCAATTGGGGTTATAGATAGGACCCCAACTCAGCCATAATGGCATATTAGGGTAATATTGGTTAGATAACTACTTCCCACAGTTTCAGTTACAAAATTAGGACGATCATATACAGTCATTCAGTCTCAGTAATAGAACTCAGCTAGTTCTGTAGAATTCAGGACTGTAAAATATTGTCAACTTAGAACAATATAGAACTTAGCTAATT
This sequence comes from Capsicum annuum, assembly GCF_002878395.1. Taxonomy (NCBI): domain Eukaryota; kingdom Viridiplantae; phylum Streptophyta; class Magnoliopsida; order Solanales; family Solanaceae; genus Capsicum; species Capsicum annuum. The sequence goes on from NC_061117.1 coordinate 107,262,690, forward strand.
CCATCAGATTCAGTACTGTCAGATATAGACACTCATGTCATCAGTTATATCAGTCATCAGAATTCAGTTATCAGTCATGTTAGTTATCAGTAAATTCATGTTTTCATGATCTAAGATTTAGTTACGACATATTCATACATGTATTCTCACATTCATATTAGTTAGTTAGCCAGTATTGTTCATGCATATGAGCCCCATGCATTCATCCTACCTTCCATGCATACCAGTATATTCAAAGTGCTGATGCATTTACCCTATGGTGTCTTATACCATAGGTTCAGAAGCACAAGCTCTAGAGCGTTAGTAGCATTCCAGTCTCAGTAGTCAGAGTTAGCAGTGAGTCCTCATCTTTCAAGGAAATAATCATTTATTTATTATCTCATTAATTATCTTATAAACTGGTGTTAGTTCGGGACATATCCTATCAACTCCTTATCTAAACACTACAGTATGTTCAGAAAGTAATTCAGTTTTGGGTATTCTATTACCCCACACAAACATTATATTTTATTAGTCATGCAGTTTTGAACCTTATGGCCTTTTAGCTTTTATTTTCGTATTATATTTAGTATATTATACAGTGTACAGGTATAAATATTAGTCATGGGTTAGATTATGGTCCTTCAGGGTCGTGAACATCATATAGCATTGCGAGTACCAGATTTGGGGTGTTACAAACTTTGTATTAGAGCCTAAGCTTCAATAGTGACCTACGAAGTCTGAAAGCCGAATCTAGTAGAGTCTTGTAATAGGTGTGTTGCGCGCCATATTTATGTATAGGAGGCTATAAGATGTTTTAGGGATAGTTTTCCCTTCTTTTAGCATTGATGTCGTGTCAGTGAGCATAATCTCTAGTCAATCTCTCTGTCTAATCTATTTCTCCCTTTCTTCTATAGAACATGCCTCCTAAAAGAAGAAATGGAAATCAGTCAGCCCCTCATTCGGAAGAACCTTTGGGGGAACATGTTTCTCATGCAGAGTTCAGAGTACATTCACTACTCTTGCTCAATCAGTTATTGCTCAAAATGAATGACCAGCCATTATTTCGGCCAACCTAGTGGATAATTCAACTACAACGCAGATTTCGCACTTTAACCGAGTGAATCCTCTATCCTTCCTTGAGTATAAGTCAGTTGAGGACCCTCAAAAATTCATCGATCAGGTTCAGAAGGTTACAGACATTATGGGGGTTACTCCTGTCGAAAGTGATAAGCTAGTTGCATACTAGTTGCAGGATATTGCGCACACTTGGTTAAACGGTAGAAGTGAAAAAGGCCAGATGATGCAGGGCCTATTGAGTGGGAGGATTTTGTCACTGCATTCTTAGATAAATTCTTTCCCCAAGAGCTAAGAGAGGCTAACGTGTTAGAATTCATCAATCTCAGGCAGGGCAACATGACAGTGAAAGAGTATTCTTTTAAGTTTTCTCAATTATCCAGATCTGCTCCTCATGTAGTTGCAGATAGCAGGGCCAAGATGAGTAAGTTTGTTTTTGGGTAAACGATAGTGTGGTTAATGAGTGTAGGTCTGCGATATTGAATAGTGACATGAATTTAGCCAGGCTTATGATTCATGCTCAGCAGATAGAATATCTAAAGGTTAAGATGAGAGAGAAACAGAATAAGAGAGAAAAGACATATAGTTTCAACTTTTCTCAACCCAAATCAAAAGGAGCAAACCGCTCTTACTTCTTTCCTAAGTCATCAGTTCCAGCTCCTTCTTTAGCCAGTGATGTAGCTCCTACATTCAGGGATGGAAATAGAGATAGGGTGCCAGGCTCTAAGTCTCGAGGCAGTGTCAGCAATGCCAGAACAAATCCCCTTTGTCAGAATTATGGTAAGAACCATAAGGTTGCTTGCAGATCTGGTAGCGATGTCTGTTTTGGATTTGTCAAGCTAGGACACAGAGTCAGAAATTTTTCCTAGTCAGGTTATCTAGGTCAGTAGAACTATTTCTCAGCTCAGTCCAGTCGCCTAAATCAGTAGGGTTCCACTTCCAGTATACTTGTGGGCAATGCCCAAATAGACACTATGATATGCATGGGGTATTTTTAAGATTTTCACTTTTTTCATGTGAGAAATTCAATAATCTTTCCATCAATATAAAATTTATCTAAATCTGATAACCGGGTAAGAAATTATGACTATGTTAAATCCCCATCGTAAAACAGCGCCATATCGGTCAGTGACGTGCCGCGCCATAAGATAAAATGGAAATTATCCTTTTTCCAGTGTCCCAGCATAATTTCTCCACGTCGCACCAAACTTCCAGGTTCCAAACAAAGTGGCAACGTGATGGCTTCGCGTCACACCATTTCCCTATTTCCCAATTGTCAAAATCAAACATATGTATATTTATGAATGTTCATTATTTGATTGAATTGAAAAGTAATGTTCATGTTGTTGTCTGGTTTCATTCCATGTTATAGACTATTAATTATAAGAAGTGATTCTAGTATGTGAGGAATTATGCGGTATTCAAGATAAACCCTTCAATTCACAAGTTGATTTATGTATCTTTGATTATTTGATGTGTTGATGATTGTATAACCATAGAATCCTCCCCCTATGTTTGATTAAATGCCTAGGCGGAGTAAAAGTGTCATACTAGTATTATAATATGAAATCTCCATTCATGTGCAAGTTATGTATGTCAAGTGTTTGATGAAATGTCTTAGCCAATGGATTATGTAAGGTTGATGCTGGTCCTGTATTTAAGAAAGTCATGTTTTGTCAGTTTCTTTCTATCGAGTCCTGGGGGTACTTTTACCTTAAAAATATATCTATGTGCCTAGAGTCCATATCATGTTTTCACGATATCCTCAATTAAGCCATGATCCATAGAACTCAGTCAGTCATATGACTCAGGAAAGCTCCGTAATACAGTAATCTCAGTACTATTTCATTAGTCAACGTAACTCAGTTAATTTAGTCCAGTTCAGTTCAATAATCCATGATCAGTATCTAATCAGATGGCAGTAGGAATTAGCACTGAGTGAACCCAAGGTTGGGAACACACACTGTCAAATAAGGGTGTGGTTCTTAGAAGTCATCCTTTCATGTAAGAACTATGTAGCCTGCATAGGTTGAGACATAAACACTGTTAGATAAGGGTTGATAAGGTGGATAAGCACTATCAGTTTGATATTCCATTAGTCAACGAAACTCAATTAATTTAGTCTAGTTTAGTTCGATAATCCATGATCAGTGTCTATATATATGGGAGTATGAATTAGCCATGAGTGAACCCAAGGATAGGAACACACACTAACAGTTAAGAGTGTGATTCTTAGAAGTCATCCTTTCATTCCAGAACTATATAGCTAGCATAGGTTGAGACATCAACACTGTAAGATGAGGGTTGATGAGGTGGATAAGCCCTGTCAAATGAGCGCCCTACTATTCTCTTTTAGGGAAACTATCAGATCAGGGTCACTCACAGCTTGTACTTACCAGTGGTGCGGTATTGACACCCTTCCAATTGGGGTAATAGATTGGACCCCAACTCAGCCATAATGGCATATTAGGGGAATATTGGTTAGATAACTACTTCATGTAGTTTCAATTACAAAATCAGGACTGCCAGATACAATCATTCAGTCTCATTAATAGAACTCAGATAGTTCTACAGAATTCAGGACTGTCAAATACTGTCAACAAAGAACAGTACAGAACTCAGCTAATTCCATCAGATTCAGTACTGTCAGATATAGTCACTCATGTCATCAGTTATATCAGTCATTAGAATTCAATTATCAGTCATGTTAGTTATTAGTAAATTCATGTTTTCAGGATCTCGGATAAAGTTACGACATATTCATACATGTATTCTCACATTCATATTAGTCAGTTAGCCAGTATTGTTTATGCATATGAACCCCATGCATTCATCCTAACTTCTATGCATACCAATACATTCAAAGTACTGATGCATTTATGCTATGGTGTCTTATACCATAGGTTCAGAAGCACAAGCTCTAGAGCTTTAGTAGCATTCCAGTCTCAGCAGTCAGAGTCAGCAATGAGTCCTCATCTTTTGAGGACACGATCATTTATTTATTATCTCATTAACTAATTTATAAAGTGGAGTTAGCTGGGAACATATCCTATCAACTCCTAATCCAAACAGTTATGTTTTAGAGGTTTTTTGGACTACAGTATGTTCAGACAGTATTTCAGTTTTGGGTATTATATTACCCCACTCAAACATTATATTTTATTAGTTATGTAGTTTTGAACCTTATGGTCTTTCAGTCTCTATTTTTGTATTATATTTAGTATGTTATACAGTGTACAGGTACAGATATCAGTCATGGGTTAGCTTATGGTCCTTTGGGGAGATGAACGTCGTGTAGCATTCTGAGTACCAGATTCGGGGTGTTGCAAAATTTATATTAGAACCTAAGGTTCAATAGTGTCCTTAGAAGTGTGAAAGCCACATCTAGTAGAGTCTTGTAAGGGGTGTATTGCGCGTCACATTTATGTATAGGAGGCTATAAGATGTTTTAGGAATAGATTTCCCTTCTATCAGCATTGATGTCATTCCAGTGAGCATAATCTCAAGTCAATCTCTCTGTCTAATCTATTTCTCCCTTTCTTCTACAGAACATGCCTCCTAAAAGAAGAAAAGAAAATCAGTCAGCCCCTCAACCCAAAGAACTTTTGAGGGAACATATATCTCATGCAGAGTTCAGAGTGCATTCACTACTCTTACTTAATCAGTCGTTGCTCAAAATAAGTGACCAGCCATTATTCCGACCAACCTAGTGGATAATTCAGCTACAGCCCGAATTGCGGACTTCAACTAAGTGAATCATCTATCCTTTCTTGGGTCTAAGTCAGATAAGGACCCTCAGGAATTCATCGATCAGGTTCAAAAGGTTACAGACATTATGGGGGTTACTCCTGTCGAAAGTGATGAGCTAGCTACATACCAGATACAGGATATTATGCACACTTGGTTAAATAGTGGAAGTTAAAAGGCCAGATAATGCAGGGCCTATTGAGTGGGAGGATTTTGTCACTGCATTCTTAGATATCTTCTTTCCCCAAGAGCTGAGATAGGCTAAGGTATTAGAATTCATCAACCTCAGGCAGGGCAACATGATGGTGAATGAGTATTCTTTTAAGTTTACTCAATTATCCAGATATGCTCCTCATATGGTTGCAGATAGTAGGGTCAAGATGAGTAAGTTTGTTTCTGGGTAAATGATAGTGTGTTCAACGAGTGTAGATCTAGGATGTTGAATAGTGACATGAATTTAGCTAGGCTTATGACTCATGTTCAGCAGATAGAATATCAAAAGGTTAAGATACGGGAGAAACGGAATAAGAGAGCAAAGACATGTTGTTTCAACTTTTCTCAACCTAAATCAGAAGGAGCCTACCGCTCTTAGTTCTATCCTAAGTCATCAGTTCCAGCTCCTTCTTCAGCCTGTGCTGCAGCTCCTAAGTTCAGGGATGGAAATAGAGATAGATCGCCAGGCTCTAAGTCTCGGGGTAGTGTCAGCAATGCCTGAACAAATCCCCTTTGTAAGACTTATGGTAAGAACCATAAGGTTGCTTGCAGAGCTGGTAGCGATGTCTATTTTGGATGTGGCAAGCCAGGACATAAAGTCATAAATTATCCCCAGTCAGGTTATCAGGGTCAGTAGAACTGTTTCTCAGCTTAGTCCAGTTGCCTAAATTAGCAGGGTGCCACTTTTAGTGTACTTATGGGCAACGCCCAAACAGACTCTATGATATCCATGGGGAATTTTTAAGATTTTCGCTTTTTCCATTTGGGAAATTCAATAATATTTCCATCGATATAAAATTTTAATAAATCTGATAATCGAGTAAGAAGTTATAACTATTTTAAGTCCCCGTCATAAAACAGTGCTATATTGGTCAGTGGCGCGCCACGCCACAAGATAAAATGGCAATTGTCCTTTTTCTAGTGTCCCGACGTGATTTCTCCGTATCGCACTAAACTTCCAGGTCTCAAATGAAGTGGTAATACGATGGCTCCACGTCGTGCCATTTCCTTATTTCCCAATTGTCAAATTCCAGTGACACGGCATGATAGAACCGTGTCACACTAGGGGTCCAGGTCGAGAAATTTCCACCAATTTAAAAGATATGTCCAGGGTTAAAAGGATCAATTTTCCACCCCTATTTTAGCCCTTTAACATGAGATTCAGTTATTTGAAACCCAAAATATACTAGTTTCTCTCAATTTTCTGTTAAGAACAAGCTAGGGTTTCAATTGGGGATTCAATTTCAAGAACTAAGGTGTATCATGTGTTGATTGATGGGTCTCTTTCACCCATGAAGCTCAAGAATCTCTTTTAAAAATCAAAGATTTGTATATTTATGAATGTTCATGATTTGATTGAATTGAAAAGTGATGTTCATATTGTTGTTTGGTTTCATTCCATGTTATAGACTATTAATTACAAGAATTAATTCTATTATGTAAGAAATTAAGTGGTATTCATGATATGTCCTTCAATTTATAAGTTGATTGATGTATCCTTGATTATTAGATGTGTTGATGATTGTAAAACCATAGCATGCTCCCCCCATGTTTCATTAAATACCTCTGTGAAGGAAAAGTGTCATACTAGTATGATAATATGGAATCTCCATGCATGTACAAATTATGTATGTAAAGTGTTTAATGAAATATCTTAGCCAATAAATTATATATTTTTGATGTTGGTCCTGTACTCAAGAAAGTCATGCTTTGTCAGTTTCCTTCTATCGAGTCCTGGGGGAACTTGTACCCAAAAAATATAGTTATGTTCATAGAGTCCGTGTCATGTTTTCATGATATCCTCAATCAATCCATGATCCATAGAACTCATTCAGTCATGTGACTCAGGAAAGCTCGGTAATACAGTAATCTCAGTATTATTCTGCCAGTCAATAGAACTCAGTTAATTCAGTCCGGTTCAGTTCAGTAATCTATGATCAGTGTCTATTCAGATGAGAGTAGGAATAATCACCGAGTCAACCCAATGATGGGAACACACACTATCAGATGAGGGTGTGATTCTTAAAAGTTATCCTTATGTTCCAAAACTATGTAGCCAGGATAGGTTAAGACATCAACACTGTCAGATGAGGGTTGATGAGGTGGATAAGCACTGTCAGATGAGGGCCCCACTATTCTCTTTTAGGGACACTGTCAGATGAGGGTCACTCACAGCTTGTCCTTATCAACGGTGCGCTATTAACACCTTTCCAATTGGGGTTACAGATTGGACCCTAACTCAGCCATAATGGCGTATTATGGGCATGTCAGTTAGAGAACTACTTACCACAGTTTTTATTATAGAATTAGGATTGTCAGATATAGTCATTCAGTCTCACAAATAGAACTCAGATAGTTCTTCGTAATTCAGGACTATCAGATACAGTCAACTCAGAATAAAACGACACTCAGCTTGTTCCATCAGATTCAGGACTGTCAGATACAGTCACTCATGTCATCAGTTATATCAGTCATCAGAATGTAGTTATCAGTCCTATTAGTTATCAGCAAATTCATGTTATCACGATCTCAGATATAGTTACAACCTATTGACGCATGTATTCTCACATTCATATTAGTCAGTTAGCCAGTATTGTCCATGCATATGAACCCCATTCAGTCAGCCTACCTTCCATGCAAACCAATACATTCAAAGTACTGATGCATTTTTGTTATGGTGTCTTATACCATAGGTTCAGAAGCATGAGCTCCAGAGCATCAGTAGCATTCCAGTCTCAACAGTCAGAGTTAGCAGCGAGTCCTCTTCTTTCAAGGAAACGATCATTTATTTATTATCACATTGATTATTTTATAAGTTGGAGTTAGTTGGGGACATGTCCCATCAATTCCTTATCCAGACAGTTATGTTTAAGAGGTTTTTCGAACTATAGTATATTCAGACAGTTATTCAGTTTTTGGTGTTCTATTACCCCACTCATATGTTATATTTTATTAGTCATGTAGTTTTGAACCTTATGGCCTTTCAACCTCCATTTACGCACTATATTTAGTATGTTATACAGTGTACAGGTATAGATATCAGTCATAGGTTAGCTTGTGGTCCTTCGGGGTCATAAGCACTGTGTAGTGTTTCGAGTACTAGATTCGGGGTGTTATAGTTGGTTGAACAGAATCCAAATTTGATGAACTATATTGGGTTCTTCCAGCAAATGTCCATCTATTGCAACAAATAGGTAATCTATTAAAAATATTTTTGTAGTTTGTTGTATTTAGTTTTTGTTTATCTTTTCTAATAATGCGCAAGTTAATAAAAACATATTCTATATCATAAATAATAACATTTACATTCCGAACAATGATTTAAAATTATAAGAGCTCATAAAAAACAACAACACAAGACTATTACAACGATCATGGTGCATTATGATCTGGGCATGTTTTTAGTTTGTGAACAGCTTTACTTCATATGTTGCACTTATTTTTTCTTGATGGAAATGATTCTACGAATCCATGTCTCCTCTTATATTGCCTTCTTCCCAATTTAATAGTGATTAGTCAATATATGGAGAAGGTATTAATCTCTCCAAAATCTATATAGGATTGGATTAATATTCTCACTATGTGCCATTATATATCTTTCAACCATTTAATATGGAAATGAGTATTCATAAGTTTGAGTTCCATATTGTGCACCATGTTGGCTCGAAGCTCTACCATAGCATGTGGACAGGGTTTTTTGTTGCAACGGGTTAGTAATCTATTACAACAGATGAGTGATCTCTTGAAATAGATGACTTACCTATTGGGATTCATGTTACAGCACTATATATAACTTGTAACATGAATCCAATAGTTGAGTCATCTTTCCAACAGATGACTACTTTGTTGCAGCAGATAACTCCCCTATTGCAAAAGATGACTCATCTATTAGATTATTGTTCAGGTCCTATCCACTGTTGAAAACAAAAGTAGTTGTATACCCAGATGAGAGATTCAACTAACAATCATAATTTAACTTACCAAAATCACCTTAGAAGTAATGCCTAAGTGATATACGAACAAATTTTGACCTCAAAATATGGTCAACAAGAAGCACATAATGATGATGATGATGAACAAAGAAGAGATGATAATGAAGAAGATGATGATGATGATAATGAAGAAGACGTTTATGAATAAAGCAGCAACAAGCAATAATAAACAACAAATTAACAATAAAGCAAAGAGAGAGAAACAACAATATAAATGCGAAGAGAGAGAAATGATGGTAATTTTTTCCTCCTTTTCTAATTATACTAGGGGTTACATTAGATCAAAGTGTAAATTATAAACCTTGTGGGTCATTCTCAAATTTATAAATCCATAATCAATTAATTTCACCTATACCGAATTATTAAAACTTGAGTCACCTACACCTCATTTTCAAACTCTTTTGTCACTTTTAACTAAAAACCCTTCTTGGAGATTGAAGGAAAGGTATCTTTAAAGTTACCCCTCTACTCCTCTACTCCTGGTTTGTTTTACTCCAATAGAAATAATTGTTACACCAGATGTGGAATTTGTTTGAAGATCTATTTTAATATCTCCCAATAAATGTCTCACCTGTTGTAATAGTAGGTCATCTCTTGGAAGTTATCAAATCAAGTAACAGTTATGTTTTGATAACTTCCAACATATTACCCATCTTTTTTAATAGATGGACCATCTATTGGATAAAATTGAATCAGGTCTTCCATATTTCCAATACCAACACCATTACCAACACCAACACCATCAACACCACCAATACCAACACCACCATCAATACCAACACCACCACTAATACCAACACCACTAACAACAAAACCAACACCAAGACCCCTAACACCAACAATACGAACACCAACAACAAGTCCACAAAATCCATCCAATAATAGCAAGATAGTCAACAAAATATTGCAATAAAAACTAGGGTTTTCTTGGGTTCTTCCTATATTTTTAGCATTAAAACTCAAAATTGTTAACCCATTCTCGAAGATAATACAGATAATATAACTATAAATATTTTTTCATCAATAACTAAAAAGCCCTAATTTTTAGAAAAAATAACAAATGTAGAACTCTTCTCGAACTCTGTTACCTGTGAAGAAAGAGAAAATGACATATAAAAGTGAGAAGTAAGTCAAAAATAACAACTAAACTATGTGGTCAGAAATGGGAATAAAATTGATGTGTTGTGAAAGGTTGAACAGTATGTTGAGTAGTTTTTGTTTGCATTATTTAGAGATAAAGAAGAGAGAGAGAACTCTACATTTGAAATGATGAAATATTTTTTCGCAAATGGATGATTTGTATGGGTTTATTTGATTTTAAAAAAAAAAAAACAAGTTGTGAAAATGTTAATTGGTCCCCGTTGATCTTACTTAATTTTTTAAAAGGTATAAATTTTATCTATTTTAAAGTAAATAAAATTAATTTCACTAAAACTAGTCTTCATTTATTAAGTTCAATTGAAACTAAAAATGAATTTAGTATTAATTTAACATTAATATTAATTAATTACTTAATTAATTACATGTCCATATTTGTTTGATAATTTTTCACATATGAGTTATCTGTTGGAATAATTAAAAAAAATTTATCTAACATATTACTCATCTATTGCCTCAGATGGGTAATACTTTGGAAATAGCCAAACAGATAAAATAATTTATTGCAACAAATTAGTAATCTGTTACAACAGATGAGTAATATGTTTGAAATGACCAGATAAATAAAATCCTTTGTTAAAATGAGTGTGTTATTTATTGTAAAAGATGAGTTATCTATTTAATAATTTCCAATAGATGATTCATCTATTATAGAAGGTTAAATCGATTGTAATAGATTATAATAGTTGATCATATAATTGTAATGAGATCAATTAAAATTATAATTGAGCATACAATTTGATCTTTGATTTTAGATAAATCAATTTAGCTATTGCAATTAATGACTTGATTTGAACCATTTCAAGTAAAATTGGTTAATTGATCACCCTACTCAAAACGAACACAACAGTTGATCATGCAATTGCAATGAGATAAATTGATCAATTGTAATTGAACGTGTCAATTCATCTTTTATTTTAAATAGATAAATTTAGTTATTACAATAAATGGCTTGATCTGAATCATTTCAAGTAAAATTGGTCAATTCATCACCCTACTCAGAACAAACACAACAGTTGATCATGTAATTGCAATAAGATCAATCGATCAATTGTAATTGAACATGTCAATTCATCTTTGATTTTAGATTAATTAATTTAGTAATTACAATTAATGCTTAATTTGAACCATTTCATGTAAAATTGGTCAATTGATCACCCTACTCAGAACGAACACAACAGTTATCATGTAATTGCAATGAGATCAATTGATCAATTATAATTGAACATATCAATTCATCTTTGATTTTAGCTAAACAAATTTACTTATTATAATTAATTGCTTGATTTGAACCATTTTAAGTAAAATTGGTTAATTAATCACCCTACTTAGAACGAACACAATAGTTGATCATGTAATTACAATGAGATCATTTGAAATTGTAATTAAATATATAAATTCATCTTTAATTTTTGATAAATCAATTTAGTTATTACAATTAATAGCTTGATTTGAACCATTTCAAGTAAAATTAGCCAATTGATCACCGTACACAGAACGAACACAACAGTTGATCATGTTATTGTAATGAGATCAATTGATCAATTGTAATTGAATGTATAAATTCATCTTTAATTTTTTATTAAATCAATTTAGTTATTAATAATAATGGCTTAATTTGAATAAATAGATGACTAACTTATTGCAACAGATAATGCATCTGTTTAAAATTATCAAACAATTACAGACATTTGTTACAATAGATGGGTAATCTATTACAACAGACGACTTATCTGTTGAAAATTATATAACAGATATAGACATCTATTGCAACAGATGACACATCAATTAGAAAATCTCAAACAGACAAAATATCTATTGCAACATATTACCCATCTATTGGATAAAGTAATTTTCTTCCAAATAAAATAAAGGTAAAATGAGCTCAAATGTTTTTAGGATAACTCAAAAGTCAAAACTCTCTTATCTTGTGTTGTCTTCCAATGAAACCATCTTGTCTTTTCAAATACCAAATGCACCACCAATAAATATTCAAAACCATCTCTACAATTTTCTCTCAAAAAAATATTTTTCTTTTCTCCTCTCTTTTTTAAACCAATCGCAATTGTCTCCTCTTTTTTTATGTTCTCTCTCCTCTTTTGCCTGAGAATTTGGATCTCATCACCACTAGAACCAAAATAATAGGTCTATGTACACGAGGTGTGTGGTTTCACTGGTTTATATTCTATGATATTCTTGCTTCCTTGTCTTCTTCTTTGTTCTTTGCATGTTTTATTGAAATTTATTGGTGCGGCTCAAATGCACACACAAGTGCACACAATCGTACAAGTAATATAATGACTTAAACAGTTAGATATCATTCCCACAAGGACTAAGCAACTAGAAATTCAACCAACTCTTAGTTTTAGATAATTAGGTATTAAGTGTTGAAAAGAATCAATATAATTTGGAATTCAAGAATAAAAATATAAATTAATGATTATAAGAAATAATAAGTGTTGACAATCGCAAAGCAAGCAGGGTTGTAAACAATAATAATGAGAATTCCAGGGTTGAGGCATTTCGAACAATCACAAAAGTCTCTATTCTTATAGCAGTCTAATTGGTTATCGGGTAGTTGATTCGCAAGGTTTATGCTACGATCTTGGTATCCCGACCTCAAATCTTCTATCTATGAAATATTGCAGCTACTACTCCCACAGAGATACAACAATTCTTCTAGACTCATAAATTTAGCTTCTTGCAATTGAACGAAGCAAGGCTTCTAGGTATATCCCTATTCTAGATGCTAATTCAAACCCCTTATTTCATAAAAGGATAAGAACCTTTCTCCTTGATTTTTTCATTCTATCCTAAGATTCTCCTCCCAGATTCACATAGAAATATAGATTTATTCTAATGGTGGCCACTCATAAAAATAATAAGCTCAAGAAATCAATAAAAACCCAGATGATAATCCAAAAAGACACTAGTATAAAGAATATCAAGGAGTAATTATGTTCTTGACCTCAACCCCAGAACAAGGGTATTTAGTCACTCATGTTTGAATTAAACATAAAAAATAAGTAATTAATCATACCCAAAATTAATATTGAGGTAAAGAAGTTCAAAAGAAATCATAAGAACCCTAAAAGAGAGAATTTTATGCTTTTCCGCCGCTGCTATGCTTGCAAAAAGTGTTTGAAATTTTACTTACGTATTCTGCTTATACTTGAGAAAATTTAACTAGATCTACACTGTTGATGCAACGAATTGCATCAACTTCATGTTGTTGCATTGGAACTTAACTTCAAAAATTTGACTAAGTCTCAATTCACACCACACGATGCGATGCGTCAACATCACGTTGCATCACTAGAATTTCCATTTGAAATTTTGACTAAGTCATCGAACTCTCTGATCGACATGACACATCGACTTTGCATCAAGGTTCTAGAAGTTCCTTCTAAAATTTTGGCAAAGGCACAGGATTTACGGGATGACGCGATGCGTCGACTTCGCGTTGCGTCAATGGAAATTCACCCCAAATGTTCAATTAACTCTCATAAATCCTATTTTTCAACTGCTTCCTTTTATTCTTGCTCTCGTGCATCTACACATGTTCTTGAACTCGATAAAAAGTGATCTTTCACATTAACATGATTAATTCCACACCATCAATAAGAAATTGCTTCATGATATATGTCCAATTTTCATCTGAATCCCTTGAAAATTTACCTTGTATCTCTAATCACATTGGTTACCCACGAAACACAATTTAGCTCAAATAAAATATAATTAACACAATTTTTGTTCTTAAAACAAGTTCAAATATGGGTAGATAGCGGTGTTTATATATATAAATACGCCTAAGATCACCACCCCACACTTAAAACCTTGTTTGTCCCCAAACAACTTCAAGCAGCACAATCACTAAATCTTCTAATCACAACCTAAGAATCATGCTAGCGTTGCGCATTTACATAAACGTGTCAAGAATACTCTTTTGCACATGAACCATTTGTTTCAAACCTCATCATCTCAACTGTGACACTCAATTTATTGGAAAACTTAATCAAAGCATGCAAACAACACAATAAGTAATCCGTACTTTCATCCGCATGCACCGTCACAACAAGAAAGTTTCCCCATATCACTCCCAATTATTCAATATTTATCATAAGGGGAATATCAAAATTTAATCACTTTCTCTCAACAAAGAATTCATACATAATAGAGAATGAACGATAAGCTTGCCCTTAGTGTAATACTCTACTAATAGCCGAATGTTGAAATGTAGGATCAATTAGATCTTTCATGGTTGTAATGTAGGCTAAGGGATGGGTAGGAACTATTTAGGAAATAATGACTAATCTCCCTAAGCACTTTAATATATAACAATATTTAACTAAAATAACATTTTATCAACCCAACTTTTCACTTTATTTCCTTCATACATCAATTGTTTCACCCCACTCTTTTTAAGCATATTAATAAAACTAAGGTAAGAGTATTTTTTTTGCTTTTTCATTACCATTCAATTCTCAACTTTTCTTTACACCCCCAGTTCTTGTTACGCACCCTTATAGTAGCTGCCCTCAACTAAAGCTATTCACCTTGGTTGAGGTGCACATTGTCCTAAATGGACCAAGGCCAAAATAGGTTCATTGTAACAAAAATCGAGCAACAAAAGAAAATAATTTCTTTCACATTTTCTCAAACTTCTAACTATCACAATTAAACGCACACTGAACACTTCTTTAGAGCTTTACTTTCATCTTTCTCCTTCTTATACTTCATACTCCCTTCTTATTCAATTATCTATATTAAAGAGCTTAAGAGCTATGGATTGAATTCAGGTCTATCAAAGAAAAGATTAGGCTTCATATGAGGCTACAAAAGAAATCAGGCAATAGGCTCAACGGGGATAACTAGGGGCATGCATAAGGATCGGTAAATAAAGTCGTTACAATTTGATTAACAAAGAAATGCCTAAATCACTTCCTACACCCAACACCCTTTATTTTGCTTTGTAAATACACCAGTCAAGTTCAAGTCATTCCTATACATGTAGAATACAAACAAATACTCACACACTTGGTGTATGCTAAGAGTCAAGTCGGGTCCCTAAGGTGTCAAGTCGGGTCCCCAAGGTTCCTGATCTTGTTCTTTGTCAAATTTGACATTAAGCCAATCAAATTACACTACACCTGTTGAGATTTAACATCTAAAAACACTTATTCTTTTGTTTCAAAACAATAGAATTTATAATTAGAAAAATAAAAATCTGGCCCAATACAAAGTAATTTTCAAAGGTCGCAATCGGGATCTTATCACTTTCTCAGCTTCTAAAGACAAACTCCCCTTAAGACAGTTGTCATCCATCTATCATAGGGGAGGGTAGTAACTATGACGATTTATTTCTAATTGCCAAAAAAGGAAAAAATAATACTGTAAACTAAAATTTGCTAAGGAGGATGAAAAGTAAATACTTAAAACTGAGTTTGCCAAAAAGGCCAACCATCCAAACTGTAAACTTACTAACTATTACAGACATATTGTTCTGAATAGCTAGAAAATCATCCAACCAAAATAGAAATATAAAATTGTTCAACCAAAACATGAGAAAAGAAGAATAATTAAGAAATTCCACCCTACCCCATACTTAAAATGAAGCATTATCCCAGTGCTATCAAATAAGCATCTGGCAAGGTGGTGGCATACTCCCTACTCAGTCAAATGGTACTAGTGTATCATGTCATCATTGGCACCCTTATCATCACCATAATTTTCACCTGAATTGCCATTATCAGACTGCTCTCCCTCTTTTGATTCATCATCAGAATAACCCATCAGCCTCTCTTCATCCGTGGGGACATCATCATCTAGTGGTTTATCAAATTTGGGGCCTATCCTCAGCATGGTTCGAGTATAACGCCCTAGTGGATAATCCAGCTCCACAACATGAACCTCTTCTTGGGTGGCTGGAAGCCCTCCAATCTTCAACTGAAGCATAGTAAACCCATACATCTGATCTGTGATCTCATTATTCTGATCCTAACGCTTAGGCATAGTCAAAGTAACACCATGAGCGGCAAGACCCTTAGTACGAGTGAAATCCAATGGCTGTATAACAACTGGTGGAATGTAATCCACATCCTCCTCAGGTTCCCCCTGCTACTACAAAATTCGAGTCAACAGCCCACTAAATCCAAGCGGACGACCACCTAAAAACCTAGCTTTCCTCATTGCAGAGAAGATGATTGAACCAACATTCAACTCAATATCTTTGCGATTAGGGCATAAATGATACACACCCTGTCACGCATTACTTTTGTCATATGTGTCCCATGGACGAGGCAAGCATAAATAATTTTGGCCCACAGTCGAGCCTCTCTATTCATGTGAGCAAAGAAGAGTGACACATGAGTGCCACCCTCCTTATGGTGAACCACCTGGCTATCAAACGAGTACCACATAAGAGATGATGAATGTGCTGGTACGGTGGCTCAATATTTATTCTTTTTAGTGGCTCCGCATCCACCATAAGTGTACCTGGTAGATCATTCATTGTATTAGCAGTAAAAGTAACCATATAACCCCTTACCTAAACCTCTACATCCTTGTTTTATTGGTCCTAATTAGCATAAAACTCTCGTACAAGACTTAGGTTGCACTCAGATGGATGTTCAAATAGGAAAGTCATGTCTAGCGCCTTAATTCTGCACACCATACTCGGATATTCTTTCATCAGGCTCGCCCTATTAATGAATTGATCAGCTAAATACTTTAATTCCTTGTGTTTGGGAATACCATTTCACCCTGATTCCATAACTGCCTTTGTCCAATACTTCCTTGGTTGTCCCCTTGGAATATGTGGGGCTGGGGGCACATTGTTAGCATCTCGACTCCTTTTGTGTCTGGATTCAGATGAACCAGCCACATTCTTTCCCTTGCTTCTCTATTGCTGGCTAGACATTGTACCTTAAACTTAGTCAAGAAAATGAAGATTATGCTTGTTCTTAGCACCAAAGAGGACAAGAGTTGGAAAAAATAATTTAGGGCTTCGAGGATTTAGGGGAAGTGGTGGCTAGGTTTAGTAGGGGAAGAGAAAAATAAGAGGAATAGGGTTTATATAGGGGATATAGAGGTGGGATCTGATTAGGATTAACTCTATATGAAAATGTGTTAACGATGCGATGCATCAGAAATCGCATCAAAGAATCAATGCGACGTGTTAGGACATTGAAAGTTGAATTAAAAATTTATTCTAAGTGTTACCTGGGTGACCATCAACGCGACGCGATAGGTACCACATTGTCCAGACTGATGCGACACGTTCACATCGCGTCGGTTCACTGGAACTAGCCTTTGAAAAATTTTCTAACTGTGAGAATGATGCACATTGATGCGACGCATCGACTTCGCATCGATCCACTAGAAATTGTATCCAAAAAATTTTCTAAGGCCAAATTTCCCATATTTTGGGTCATCTTTTCTTCACCCTTACCTTTATCACCTCTTAGCACCTATTTAACCTACTCAAAGATCTAGTTCACCCCTTTCTCATCTTCTCTATCTTCACCAAATTTCTCATTCCTATACATCAACCAAAAACAACAAAATTTCATAAGAAAAAGTAGGTTGCCTCCCACCAAGCGCCTTATTTTTAGTCGTGGCATGACTCATCTTTTTGTATTTTACATTTTTCTTTTCCTTTTTTAAAAATTAAAACAAAAATAAGCTATCCTATTATATTTCATTCGTGGGTTTCCACCCACGCAGCGCCTTATTTTACATCGTGGAACGACTTAGCTCAGTTTCACTCATCAGTGAAAGTAATAGATACATTGTGTTTGTCTCCATGATCATCCCAATAACACTTTACACGTTGTCCATTCACCAAAAATTTATTAGTCTTCTCTTTGTTCCACAGTTCAACTGCTCCATGGGGAGTCATTTGTACTACCTCAAAAGGCCCAGACCACTTAGACCGTAATTTACCTGAAAAAACTTTAATCTTGAATTAAAGAGCAAAACAAGTTTTCCTGGTTCAAACACTCTGTCTTGAATTTACCTGTCATGCCATCTCTTGGTTCTCTCCTTATACAGTTTTGCATTCTCATAAGCATTAAGATGAAATTCATCTAATTTAATAAGCTGTAATAATCTCTTCTCTCCCCTGGCCTTCATCTCCAGATTTAATTTTTTAACAACCCAATAAGCTTGATGTTCCAGCTCTACAGGCAAATGGCAAGCTTTACCATAAACCAACAGATACGGAGAGGTCCCTATAGGTGTCTTATAAGTTGTTCTATATGCCCATAATGCATCATCTATCTTTTCTGCCCAATCCTTACGTTGCCCATTAACAGTTTTCTATAGTATTTATTTTATCTCTCGGTTGGAGACCTTAACTTGTCCACTCATTTATGGCTGATACGCAGTGGAAACCTTGTGTCTAACACCATATTTAGCTAAAAGATTCTTAAACCAAGTGTTAATAAAGTGCCTACCTCTATCACTGATTATAGCTCTTGGAGTGCCAAATTGAGAAAATATTTGCTTCTTCACAAACTTCAGCACTACTCTTGCATCATTAGTGGGACAAGCTGCAACTTCCACACATTTAGATACATAATCAACTACCACTAAGATGTATAAATTACCAATTGATGGTGGGAATGGTCCCATAAAATCAATCCCTTAAACATCAAATACTTTCACTTCATAGATGTTGTTTAGGGGAATCTCGTGGCACCTTGAAATTGTACCTAATCTCTAACATTGATTACAACTCTTTACAAAAGCTACTGTATCTCAAAACAATGTTGGCCAAAAGAAACTAGATTGCAACACTTTTGAGCTGTTCTCTCACCTCCATGATGTCCTCCATAAGGGGATGAATGACACTTTTGTAGCATTTGTGTGAATTCAACTTCCGAAACACATCTTCATATAATACCATCCAGACCCAGCTTAAAAAGATAAGGCCCGTCCCATATATAAGCACGATAATCATGAAGCAGTTTCTTCCTCTGTTGAATTGTACGTGTAAGAGGGTAAAAATTACTTGCCAACAAATTCACAATGTCTGCATACCAAGGAACTTCACACTCCTTTATAGACAATAATTTTTCATCCAAAAACTCTTCTCAAATGCAAAGAAAGTTATAAACAACATAATCATGCATTTCTAACAATGGTCTGCAACTTGATTTTCTGCTCTTTTACGATCACAAACCTCTAAGTCAAACTCCTGCAGTAGAAAAATCCACTAGATCAATCGAGGCTTTGCGACCTTTTTATTAAAGAGATACTTAATGGTCGTATGGTCTATGTGAACAATAACTTTTGTGCCCACCAAATACGCTCTAAATTTATCGAATGCATAAACTACTGCTAACATCTCCTTTTCAATGACTGTATGATTTATTTGAGCATCGTTCAAGACTTTACTAGCATAGTAAATAGATGAGATACCTTGTCTTTTATTTGCCCCAAAATAGCACCTATAGCCATGTCACAAGCATCATACATCAATTCAAATGGCAACTCCCAATCTGGAGAAATCAGAATAGGAGCTTCTATCAGCTTCTTTTTTCGCTTCTCAAAGGCTTCTTGAAAATTTGCCGTAAAATCAAGCTTGGCCTTTTTTTATAATAATTTGCACATAGGGCTTTCAATCTTGAAAAGTCCTGAATAAAATGCTTGTAGAAACCTGTATGTCCCAAGAAACTTTGCACCCCCTTCATTGTGACTAAGTGTGGCAGCTTTTCAATCACTTCAATTTTGGCTCAATCTACTTCAAGTCCTCTACATGACACTTTATGTCCAAGGACTATCCCTTGCTTTACCAAAAAGTGGCATTTTTCCCAGTTCAGCACCAAATTTATCTCTTCACATCGAGTTAGGACTCAATCTAGATTCTACAAATATTTATCAAAAGAATCACCATAAACAGAGAAGTTATCCATAAATACCTTGACAAATTCTTCAATCATGTCATAGAAGATTGCCATCATGCATCTCTAAAATATTGTAGGCGCATTGAAGAGGCCAAAAGGCATGCGTTTGAAAGCATAAGTACCATATGGACAAGTAAAAGTCATCTTCTGTTGGGCCTCGGAAGAAATGGTGATCTGATTATAACCTGAGTAACCATCATGAAAACATAAGTACTCCTTCCCTACCAACCTATCTAACATCTAATCAAGGAATAAGATGGGATAGCGGTCCTTTATTGTGGCTTCATTCAGCATCCGGTAGTCAATACAGATTCTTCATCCCATGACCATGCGAGTGGGAATTAGTTCATTTGCTTTATTGGTAACCACGGTCATCCCACCTTTTTTTGGCACACAATGTATTGGGCTTACTCACTTACTATCTAAAAGTGGATAAACTATCCCATTATCAAGCTAATTAATGACCTCTTTCTGCACCACATCTTTTATCACTGGATTCAACCTGCGTTGTTGCTCCACCCTTGGTTTGAAACCTTCTTCCATGTGTATCTTGTGCATGGAAAAAGCTTTATTTATCCCTGTAATGTCAGGCATCTACCACTCAATCGCCTTTTTTCTCCTTTTTAACGCTGTCATTGCTTCCTGCAACTGTATATCAGATAATCTTACAGACAAAATAATAAGCAAGGTATCATTGTCAACAAGGTAAACATATTTCAAGTAAGGAGGAAGAACCTTAAGCTCTAATTTGGGAGCTTCATCACTTGAAGCTTTGGGGGATGGACCAATTGGCTTGTTCAATGGCTTAAAAGGCAATTTTCTTATTTCAATGATCGCAAAATTCATGATTTAAACTAATGCCAATGTTTCCACATATCCATAAAGATCATGACCTACCAAAGCTCGCTCCAATAGATCATCTGATAATAATAGCCTCAGATCAGACTTAAGATCTATAACAGATATAGCAAACAACTCCTCATATATAGCTGGTAATTTTAGCACCTTATACACATCAAAAACCTCTGTTTTATCATGCGCTCTCATTGTCATCTTCCCTGCTGCTACATCAATTAATGATTATCCTATTGCTAGGAAAGGACATCCCAAAATAAATAAAACAACGGGATCAGCTTCAAAGTCTAAAATTACAAAGTCCACTGAAAAGATTAAGGATCCCACTTACACTAAGATATCTTTGATAATACCATCAGGCCTAGCAAGAGACCTATCTTTCAACTACAAAACAATAGTAGTGGGTTTGGGATTCCCAAGACCCATCTTTTAGTGCCAAGATATAGGCTTAAGATTGAAGCTAGCCCCCAAGTCACACAATCTACGAGCACTAATGGTCTTCCCAATATTTATTAGCAAAGTTAAACTACCTGGATCCTTCAGCTTAGTGGGTAGTTTGTTTTGAATCTTGGATTTTCACTCCTCAGTAAGTGTAACTATAGCATACTCTGTCAACCAGTTTTTATTTGCCACTATATCCTTTAGGTATATTGCATATTTTGGAAAATTCTAAAAAATATCAAAAAGAGGAAGATTTACGTGAACTTTCTTTAGAAGATCCAAAAACTTCTTGTAACTTGCCTCCCCTTGATGCTTCCTTTCCCTTTGAGGAAAGGGTAAAGGTAGAGTCTTTTGCTCCCCATTAATTTTATCACTTTCAGCTTTTTTCTTGACCTCTTTCTCCTCATTTTATTTAGAACCATCATCAGTAACTATGGGACTAACTTTCTCCTGAACCGTTTCCTTAGTTTGTAATCTACTTCTTGTTGTAACCGTATTCACCTGCTTCAGATTTGCCTCAGTATAACTAGGTAAGCCTTCTTGAGGCCTTGTATTTTGTAATCCTGCAATCTGACCGAGTTACAACTCCAAATTTCTCATAAGCAATTATTGACTCTTCAACTCTACTGCAAACTGTGCTTGTTGAGTCTTTACTTCTGCTGCAAACTATGCTTGTTGAGCTAGAAGCTGCTTCATCATCTCCTCTATATTAATAGCTTGCGCAATATCCTGATTATTCTTAACCGACTATTGATTTGGTTTTACTAGCCCCTTATATTGATTAGTGTTCTGTGCTTGATTTCCACCCTATGAGAAATTGGGATGGTCCCTTCAGTTGGGATTATATGTGTTACCAAAATTCTATTGTCCTTGATGATTCGTATTCCCTACATAGTTGACAGAATCTTGATTGGCCATAAAAGCATCTGTTGCATGCTCACTACTTCCACAAACCTCACACCAA
This sequence comes from Capsicum annuum, assembly GCF_002878395.1. NCBI lineage: Eukaryota > Viridiplantae > Streptophyta > Magnoliopsida > Solanales > Solanaceae > Capsicum > Capsicum annuum. The sequence goes on from NC_061117.1 coordinate 107,285,024, forward strand.
AAATTTGCATGTTGGACTGCATTAGCTGTAGTTGTTGCTTGTGGAACCCCCAACTTTATGTTATTAAGCTGAGTAATTATATGATTTTGCATTGCTACAATTTGTGCTTGTAATGCAATAAATTGGTCTACCTCCAATATCCCTATAACCTTCCTAGGAGCACTCTTTGAATCAGCATGCCAGTCAGGATTCCCTTGTGAAATCTGATTCAGCAGTGTGTACAATTCTTCATAAGTATTTTCAAGAGCCTGCCCACCTGCTGCTGAATCCAAGAGAATCTTCGTATCTGGCTCCAATCCCTAAATAAAAGTATGAATGAGAACATCATTGGACTGATGATAGTGAGGGCACTTTCTGAGCATACCCTTAAATCTCTCCCATGATTGGTAGATATTCTCTTCTTCTTTCTGTTTGAAATGTAGAATCTCACTTTCCAAACGTACAGTCTTCCCCGATGGAAAGAATCGAATAAGGAACTTCCGAGCTAGATTTTCCCATGAAGTAATGGAGAGTGGTGGTCAGCATATAACCACCTCTTTGCTTTCCCCATTAGAGAAAAAGGAAAGAGCGTCAATCTAATATAATCAGAATTCACCCCTTCTAGAATATAAGTATTGCTTATTTCTAGGAAGATCTATATGTGCTATTGCGGGTCTTTATGTGAAAGGCCATGGAATTGCCCCACTAAATTCAACAATTGCACCATATTCTGCTTTAATTCAAATTGGCCACCTGGTTTGGGCTTGCGAATATTGTTCGTCACATGGTTCGTGAGTGAAATTTCCTCCTCATGAATAGGTCTAGCAGCTGGTTAAGCAGGAACAGTTGGAATAACCAGATATGGGACATTTTCAGCATTTGGATCGATAGGGTCATTTGGATCAGCTGGATGAGCCATTTGAACCTGTTGATTGGGATATTGAGCTCTTCGCCATTGTTGAAATATCAGTTCTGGTTCTACAAAAGGCTCTACTAGCTCTTTATCTCTTGCCAGTCCTGTAGTCAGCTAATCCTGTAAAAATTCAGCCGCTAAGATCAAGCCGTTAACACTTAAACTTATTATTAAAAATAAAAAATTTAGCAATTTACTAATTATATTAGTCCCCGGCAACGGCTCCAAAAACTTGGTGCGGCTCAAATGCACATGCAACTGCATGCGATCGTACAAGTAATATAATGACTTAGACAGTCAGATATCGTTCACACGAGGACTAAGCTACTAGAAATTCAACCAACTCTTAGTTTTAGATAATTAGGTATTAAGTGTTCAAAAGAATCAAGATGTTTTGGAAATCAAGAATAAAAATGTAGATTTGTTAGGATTTTTGCCCTGATTTTCTTACCAAATTTAAGTTTTATTTTTCTTTGAAAGAAATAAAAGTAATACCATAATTACTTTTACTTTTCCTTAAAGGAAAATATAAAAATTTTCCATATTTGGCAAACCTCTTTCTTAGAGAAATGATTTTGGAATCTATAAATAGAAACCCCCCTTCTCATACCATAACACAATAACATCCACAATGTTGTCGTTTAAGAGTTTTGGTTAGGGGGAGATTTTCTCTCTCATTAATTTTTGTATTTTTAAATCTTAGGTTTTATAATATGTAGGCCAATTAGCCAAATAATGTAATAATATTAAGTTTTTAGTATTGTTTTATGTGTCTTCTAAATTATCATCGCCATAATGATTTGCAATAATTAGCTTCCGCATGACGCTCTCTCGATTTCGAATCCAACAAGTGGTATCAGAGCCTAAGGTTCAAAGGTCCAATGGTGTGGTGAGACAAGATTAAATAGGTTAAAACCAATTTCAAATCAAGTTGCAACCAATTTGGTGATAATGATGTTTTTTATCCAACTACATGTGGAGAAAAAGTTTCAAACAAAATTTCAACAATTCTTCTGCTAATCCATCTTTAAAATCAAAATCAATTTTCAACCCATGTTTATAGGCTCCAATTTTCAATACATACTTGCTTTAATGTTTGGGCTCCTTTCAACTCATGCATTTATTTTTAACGCATGAGCTCCACTTTTAACCTGTGCTCACTTTCAATGCACAAAGCTCCACTTTCAACCCTGTTACTTATAACACGAGGCTCCTATAATATTAACCCATGCTTTTATTTTCAATGCGTAGAGCTCTAATTTTTAATAAATATCAACTTTTAATCATGATAAACAGCAGTAATATATGAAGATCGTGTGAAGAAGGAGGATCAAGAATATGCCGTCAAGAAAATCAAGCCAAAAATGAGAGATTTGTTAGGGTTTTTGTCTTGATTTTCTTACCAAATTTAAGTTTTATTTTTCTTAGGAGGAAATAAAATAGTACCATAATTACTTTTACTTTTCCTTCAAGGAAAATATAAAATTTTCCCATATTTGGCAAACCTCTTTCTTAGAGGAATGGTTTTGGACATCTATAAATAGAAACCTCCCCTTCTCATACCATAATACAATAACATTCACAATGTAGTCGTTTAAGAGTTTTGGTCAGGGGGAGATTTTCTCTCTCATTAATTTTTGTGTGTTTTAAATATTAGATTTTATAATATGTAGGCCAATTGGCCAAATAATATAACAATATTAAGTTTTTAGTATTGTTTTACGTGTCTTCTAAATTGTCATCACCATAATAGTTTGCAACAATTCGCTTCTGCATGACGCTCTCTCGATTTCGAACCCAATAGTACTGAGGTGGTAGAGGAGAGAAAAAGGTGGGCTTTGATGGGCCAAGCCTGAATTTGGTCCAAATTGCAAGAATATTATAAAATGAGCTGATTTAAAGTGTCTTCTTTCTTATGTTCTTTGGGCTTTCTAAATTAATATAAATAACATTTTTAACAAAACATATTATAAATAGGGCAAAATTCAGAAATAGCTTACTTATCCCCTTAATTATGAGTTTCATAGCAACAGTTTCATAATTACATAATATAGCAAGTTGTATTTGGTATTTTTGCAAACTGTTACTACAAAAATACAAATACATATGATTTTTACTGCCCTTATGATCGATATGTATTTCGTATTTTTGCAAACTGTTGCTACAAAAATACAAATACATATGCTACAAAATGTAATTTGATAAAAGTGTTGCTATTTTTTGTAATTTAATACTTAAGTATGCTACTTTATGTATTTTTTCCTTATAAATGTCCGAATAAATGACAAAAATCATTTGACATTAAAATATAAATATTTAATTTGCATGATAAATTTTGGAATTGAACAATAATATTTATAAAGAAGAAAGTCACAAAAATACTTACTCGATTAAAATAAATGTCTTTTGTGAAAGTTTATAGGGATTGTGACGATAATTTAGAATATAACAAAAAACGGTAATAGATAATAATAATAATAATAATAATAATAATAAAAATAATAATAATAATAATAATAATAATAATAATAATAATAATAATAATAATAATAATAATAATGTCATCAATGATTCTTAGTTTTAAAAATACAAATGGTGGCAGAACTTGCATAAACTCCTTATTATAGTAATATCATACCTGTGTTTTTTAAGATATAAAAATTATTTAGAAGCGCAAAGAGATAATTCAAAAGAAGGAGGACAAAATTGGGTGTCAACAACAGGGATTACTAAATACTTTTTGAGTTTAAATTCTGATAATATATTTTCCCCTCTGCCTCTGGAAAGGTTCAGTCATTTAATTTTCATCAGTTGTTCATAAAAAGGTTATTTATGTATGTGCTGTAGGAAAAAGCTTTTTCCTTCGTCTACCATACCTATTATGAGCACAAGCACTAAGCACACCTATGTAAATCACATTATCAGGTGATTCCGAAGCTCTCAATGTGTCAAAGAACATATCTAGCTTCTATTTCATTCCCATTAGTTGCAAGGACAATAATCATGGTCGTCCGCGTGAATTTATCCCTATAAAGCATTCTAGAAAACATCATCAATGCCTTCTCCACATTCCCACACTTAAAGTACATGTCTATATCAACATTAACCAGATGTACGTCTACCTTAATTTTGTGCTTGTCAGTGTAAGCCTTGATCCACTCTCCAAGTTCAAGAGCCCCGAGATGTTCACAAGTGGTAAGGCTACTAACCATAGTAAACTCATCTGCAGTGGCAAACCTAGGATTTGAGCTTGATGGGTGCACCTTTATATTTAAACATAATAATTGATAGTGTCAAAGTTTGACATATAGTTCTTTGAAAACTTAATATAATTAAATATAATTAATTTGGTTTAATATGACAAAAGAGGGTTATTCACCGTACTTAAATTCGATGCATTTTTATATTTTCAACAATAATAGAGAGTTTTTGAAAAATAGAAAATCTGAGAGATTTGTTTGCTAAATGGTTTCTATGAGAAAACGTTGGATTTAAGCCTATTTCAAACTTTAAATTGCTAATTTTTAAATATAAAATAAATCAATGATTAAAAAATAAAAGCAAAATAAACGTTATATAGTATACAATAGGGGGAATTGACCTTTTGAAATTGGAGAAGAGCTTGTATTTTTGGAATAAAATTTAAAATACATAAATAATATGTGTGTCAATGTTGTCTGGGGGAGAGAGCAGCAATAATGTTGCATAAAAATGTACTTGGAAAAAGGAGCAATAAAACAATTGTAGTTGGGTGGGTTTCGAACCCAAGTCCTCCACCCAAAAAGAACATTTTATGCTGCAAATTCAACCACTCCAACAACACAATCAGTTGTATTTGAAGGTGCACAACATATATTTAGTTAAATTCACTGGTATATATACAGATATACAACCTATATATATAAAAAAATTTTACGGCTAGCGAGTGCACGTGCACCCCCTACTCTATACGTATGTCCGCCTCTGTTCATCTGGTTGTATCTTTGCTGCTTGCATTTCACGGAAGAGCATTAACACGTCTTTAAATCAATTTTCTTTGACATATCCATCAATCATTGCTAGGGGTGGGCATGGTACGGTATATATTGAATTATCATACCGAATCAAAATTTTTGATACCATTATTTTTGGTATTATGGTATTTGATATGGTATATGGTATACATTTTAATTTTTTTTGGTATATGGTATGGTATACAATATTTACAAATGACATACCGAAATACCAAATACCATATCGACGTATATATAGTTGCATAAATAACTTTTATGTATATATATATACAAAAAAATATGTAGTATTAGTATAAAAATGTTTTGACTTTGAAACTTTCGCTGCTCTATCTTGATTGAAATGTCTTTTTGGGGTAATTGACTAATAAAAGGAATTGTTTGTACTTCTTTTTCAATATTTCTACATGTGTAATGCATTTTTATGATACAATTAAGACATGCTTTTGAATAGTCAAAGCAATAATACTCTAGTATACGAGTATATATTGTCAAAGTTAAACAAACTATAGTTACCGATTATCATACCGCAAAATACCAAAATCAAACGTCAAAATACCAAACCATACCGAATTAATATGGTATGGTAGTGGTATAATGTTTTTAAAAATCGAATATTGAAATTACCGTACGAAAGTTTCAAATACCGTACCATACCATACCATGCCCACCCCTAATCATTGTTGTCCAAGAAATATTATCCCTCTCTGGCATCTGATCAAAAATATTTTTGAGCCACATCAACATTGTTGATTTTATGTTTCAACATATTTTGAAACAAATAAATCGGTTAAAGATTTTTTAAGAGTTATGTTTCAATTAGTTTTGAAACAAATGCATCACTTAAAGTTTTGAGTTACAAAGAAAATGAATTTGATAAATTCATTATTCATAAGTTTTGAGTTACAAAGAAAATGTATTTGACAAATTCATTATTCATTAAGTTTTACGTTATAGGTTCTTGAAAGAATGACATTTTTTGTTTTAAAACATACATGAACCTATTACCTATTACTTAATTAATATGCTTCTTATGCATGAAACTTTCATCCTATAAATAGCATTTTCTTTGGTTTGAAAAGACAAGCACTCACAACTACTTTCCCCTTGAAAACACTAGAGAGACATTGATCAAATGGTGAAATCACCAATTCAAGAATAGAAGACCAACATTCTTGAATGCTACTTGTTTTGTGGATTAGTTGAATCCCGAAGATAAAGTTATCACATGTTCTTCCGTTTGCTCGTGGGAGAGACTCCAACGATTGAATCAAAAGTAATTTAAAGGTCAAATTTGGCTAGGGTTTGTTCTTTCTCAATGATTGATGATTAAAATGAGTTTTTGAACTCATATACATGTATATATACACATATTCCCGTCCATAATATAATAGGAAATGACCAAAATGCCTCTAAAATTTAAATAATGTCAAATCTGTCCTTTGGTGGACTGTTTTGATAAGCTAAAGTAGATCGACCATAACTCTTTGCTCTGATATTGGATTTGGGTGAAATTGGTATCGTTGGAAGGATAATTCAAAGGGCTTTTATTTCATATAAAGTAGGACACCCAGTTCGTCCTGTACAAGGAGTTATGGTCGTTTGAAGTTGACCCTAAAAATCTGTTTTGATAGGTTGAAGTAAAACAAGTATAACTCCTTACTCAGACGTTGGATTTGGATGAAACCAATTGCATTGGAAAGAAGACTCAAAGATCTTTGTTTTAGTAGGTTGCATCTCTCCCAGTTCATTATATTAAGGGATTTATGATCGTTTGAAGTTGACCTAAAAATTTGGCTGGCCTCGGCAGTTTGTGTGCAGGAAATTTTCCTGCACATTTACTATTCCCAAATATCCCGGCCACCATTTTATAGTTTCGAACGTGCTCGATTATATCCGAAACCTATCCATTTTTGGAAATCTTTATATCGTTGGAAAGCTTATTCAATAACCTTCGCATGGAACCATCGACGGGCAAATTTCGGTATAAATAAAATAAAAAAATTAATTCCATATAAATAAGACCAATACACGTACTTGAATACGCCAATACACGTACTTGAATACGGGGTGTTACAATATATATATATACTACAATATATATAGAGTTATATACTAATTTGTATAACATATACACATGTATAAGCTAAATATATACGTCTATAGAAGATATATACACATATATATGCACCGTTCAATATATATGTACTACTTTAAATAAAATATACTACAATATATATACACTACAATATATACACGCACTATATATATAGTTATATACTAATTTATAAAATATATACACACATATACGTTAAATATATACTACTTTAGAAGATATATACACACATATATGTACCATTCAATATATGTACTACTTTAAAAAAAATATACTACAATATATATACACTATAATATATACACACAGTATATATATAGTTATATACTAATTTATAAAATATATACACATGTATACGTTAAATATATACATCTATAGAAGATATATACACATATATACGTACCATTCAATATATATGTACTACTTTAAATAAAATATACTTCAATATATATATATACTACAATATATTATTATATATATAGTTATATATTAATTTATAAAACATATACACATATATACGTTTATAGAATATATATATCTATACAGATATATAAATTAATAATACTTGATAGTAAACTAATAATATATTAAAACTATGTTATAATTAAATTCAATATTTAAAAAAAAAACACTTAACCGGGCCGGGCCAATTAATCGGTGGGCCCTACCGGGCTTGGTTCGGGCTGGGTTAATAGGGCCCAATCAAAAAAATAAACTAGCCCGGCAGGGGCGGACCCACGTATAATTTTTGGGTACTCTGGCACCCACTAAACTCGACATAGATTAGGTATAATTATATAAAAAATATAGAATAAATGGTATAATTTATTAAAATGCACCCAGAGAAGAAATATATGGTTGGGTGCAGTGGCTTGAGGATGTGATTCTCGTGTCCAGCTTTCTGGGTTTGAATCCCTACAGCAAAATACTATTTTTTATTAATATTTTTGAGCACCCACAACCTTGAAATCCTGGTTTCGCCACTACGGCCCGGGACCCAGTATCCTACAGCCCGTGGGCTGACGAGGCCGGGTTATTTTGTACATGGGTCGGGTCAGCCGACCCGTTCGACAGGCTTAGTCTTATCTCACCACACCATTGGACCTTTGAACCTTAGGCTCTGATACCACTTGTTGGGTTCGAAATCGAGAGAGCGTCATGCAGAAGCTAATTGTTGCAAACTGTAATGCCCAGAAAAATCCTCTTCCAGTCTGAGCCTTAGAGCGCATTTGGTAAAGCAAAAAATCCAAGTCTAAATGTTTCAGAAATATCTTCCCAATTATGAAATACTTTGAATCGTCTGGGAATCTATTTGAGCATGAATTAAGATCATAGAGCTCCACTAACTCAAGGACGAGTTGAAAGCTTTCCTATCGTTCAAGTTTTAGTGAGCGTCAAAACTTTGGTCAACTTTAATCGACCATAACTCTTTGTATATATCAAATTAGAGGACCTACTATATATCAAATGAAAGATCTTTGATATATAGCTTTGAGCTTATACGTTAGCATGATTCATTCATGAGTTTCAGATCTTGATCGGTCAATCATGACCAAGTCTGTAGGTGCCCCACGCACCGCCCCAGTATTTCAGCGAAGTGTATTTAGAAGGACATAGAGTCCCAAGGTAGAGATACCCCATAGTATTATGATTTTGCATGCCATTAGATTTATCCCGATATATGTTTAGATTTTCTTTATGAAGTTAGCATCAGTCGTTATTGCATTTTCAAGTCGTGCTTTCGAAAGTCAGCTTAGCGAGACATTCATCCATTAGATATGCGCATTTAGTAGAAATGAGTTCAGCTTGTCTGTGTGTGATTAATCATGCATTCTTGAGATCAGCCCAGTTATGAGTCCATACATCAGATATGCATAAGTTTTATGAGAATTCAACTATTAGTAGATTCAGCCGAGTATTACATGCACCAGATATAAATCATGCCCAGTGTGAGAACTCTATATGTTAGTGGTTCCAATTGCATAAGAATGCCTTGATATGTTTCCATTTCTTGAGTAGGTTCTGTTGATCCGTATTTTCAGTCTATCAAGAGACATTTGAGGATGAATGTTCCCAGGGGAGATAATGTAATGCCTCGCAAAATCCTCTTCCAGTCTGAGCCTTAGAGAACATTTGGTAAAGCTAAAAAATCGAGTCTAAATGTTTCAAAAATATTTTCCCAAGTATGAAATACTTTGAATCATGTGAGAATCTATTTGAGCATGAATTAAGATCATAGAGGTCCCCTAACTCAAGGATGAGTTGAAAGCTTTCCTATCGTTTAAGTTTTAGTAAGCGTCAAAACTTTGGTCAACTTCAATCAATCATAACTCTTTTTATATATCAAATTAGAGGACCTACTATATATCAAATTAAATATCTTTGAATTATATTTCCAATAATACAAATTTCATGAAAAACCGATATCAGAGTAAAAAGTTATGCACATTTTACTCCAGTATTCAGGCTGAGAAACTGAGTAACGAAATTCATGATAAGCTGTCACGAGCGTGACGACCTATGACCAATGTCATCATCCCTAGGCAAATTCTACCTCTGGTGATGACATTTTGTGAAAAGTCATCACGCCCGTGACGGCCTATCACCAATGTCGTCAACCTTAACCAGAAACTCAAAATTTCACCCTTTTGTGACGACATTTCGTGATGACTTATCACCAACGTGATGGCTTGTCACGGATATTGTCATCTATTTTTTTCTAATAATTTAAGAACATTTTTGCAAGGGTATTTTGGTCTTTTACCAGCTTTTAGAGGTCTCTATAAATATGAGGAACCCCATTCAAACCCTAATTCCTTCATCTACTTTTCCAATTCTCTTAAGAGAAAATATCTAGGGTTTCAATTCAAGAACCCTAATCTTCTAAAAATTCATCCATAATTCTTCAAGATTTCTTCAAGAATCAAGTTCCTCGTAGTGTGGGCTTCGATAATTATTTATTATAAGTGTAGATAGAGTCTCAAGCATTAAAATTTATCCAATTTCAAAGATTAAGGTATGTAGATGTTGATTCTTGGGTCCCTTTCATCCAAGAAGCTCAAGAACCCTTTTCAAAACTCAAAGATTTTTATGTTTATGAGTTTTTAATGATTTTTATGATTTGAAATTAATGTTACATGTGTTGTTGAGTTTTGATTCATATTTGTTTACAAGATTCGTGAGCCTTGACCCTAGTAGGTGGAATCCATGTGATATTTGTGATGATCTTCCATATGTTGCTTTCTATGTGATGCGTTCATGTCAAATGGGTGTAGAAATAGCTGAATAAGCGAAGCATGTTCCCCCTAAGTTTGATAAAGAGTTAAGGTAAAGCATAAGGGCCATTGTAGCATGTTGAAGATAAAACCCCAAATTGTGAGTTAGTTTATGCATGCCTAGTGTTTGATAAAATGCCCAAGTGAATGAATTATTCCATGGTAGTAGAAAATCCCTAAATAAGTGTGAGCCTGTGCATGTCTAATGTTTGTTAAAGGACCTTAGTGAATAAGTGGAGATGTGATTGTAGTAAATTCCCCAATTATGTGTTCTTGATATATGCCAAGTTTTTAATACATGCGAAGTGGTTAGCAAGTAAGTTATGACATGATAGTATGAAGTTTCCCCAAGCCATGTGATATCCAAACACATGTCATGACTGATTTAGGTATAAAATAGTTGAGGTAAAACCTTGTTGAATGGAGTACGATCTAGTAGCATGTTTCCCATACTTTATTATATGATTGTGATTCAGACATGCTTAAAGTGACCCATTGGCGATTATGATGATGAATAGATGTTTGTGATCCTTAAATGCTTGACGTGTTGTATTAATGAGTATGGGATGCTTTAATGATTGTGATGATAAATGAATGTTTGTGATAATGAACAAATGTTTGTGATGATGAATGAATGATAGTGGTGATGACTAGTCAAGAATGATTATGCTTTACTTTTATGTTATCGAGTCCTGGGGTTATTTACACCCGATAATAGAGCTGTTGTCTAGAGCCCATGTCAGTTTCTCGATAATTCCAGTCGATCCATGATTCTCAGAACTCAGTGAACTGTAGAACTCTGTATCCTCAGACAAGTGCAGAACTTAAGAAAGCTCAGTAATCTCAGTTATCTCTGTAATCTTTGTATCGTTAGTAATCTAGCCTCAGTCGTGTAATCAGCTCAGATCTAATAGTATTCAAGTGATTCAATTATAATCTCAGAAGCGATTCAAGTAATCTATTCAAGCTCTGTATCGTCAGTCAGATACCATGATTCGATACCTTTTCCGTCAGATATGGAACTAAGTAATCTCAGCATAACTCAGTCAGATCTTTTGAGAAACATGATCAGTATCAGATTTAGTTCAGTTGTGTTCAGTTAAGATTTCAGTTTGGAGTCTTTCAGTTGGGAGTTAAAACTAGCACCGAGCGAGGGAAGGAATGACAGCTCTCCGTCAAAGAGGCTGAGTTATTAGGAGCAATCCCTGTACTCCAGAACTGCGTAGCCAGCATAGGGTGTAGGAGTCCCCATCAGTAGAGGTTGTCACCGTTCGTGAGGTTTCACTATTATATTGCCTCAGCCCGACTTCCTACGAGGATCATCCCGTCAGAGAGGTCTTTACCCGTGGCACGATATTGAAACCCTTCCATCTGGGGTTGTAGGTTTGACCCCACCTGTGGTAGGTTGGGGCATGTCATTTAAGTAACTACTTCCCACATTTGTAGTTTTAGTATCAATCTTCAGAAATCAGGACTGTGTGATACAGTCATCTATCTCAGTGAAGAACTCAGATAGTTCCATTGATTCACGGACCATCCCGTCAGATAGGCTTGGTCTCATATACAGATACTTATTATCATATCTAAAGATCTCCCGTCAGAGAGGCTTGATCTCAGTCTCAGACCATATTGAGTATTCTTATTATCATATCTAGAGATATCCCGTTAGATTGGCTTGATCTCCATTTCAGATTCTGTTGAGTGTTCTTGTTGTCATATTTGGACATGATCATACTTTTTATCATTGATAATCACTTTTGAAATAATCTATTAGAAAATTTGATCACTAATTCTTTCAATCGAAAGCAGTAAACTCAGAATTCAGTCCTTGATGTATGTACGTCTAGACTCTCAGTTATCAATATCAGATGAGTTAGTGATTCAGTATCTCAGTGTCAGTAGTGAGTTCAGTCTGCAGTAAAATGGTATCCGATTTTCAGTATCTAGAGCTGCGGTGATTGTGTTCATGGTCCATATATTCTCATGCGGCATCTTAATGATTATTCAGTTTAGATATTGTGCATACATGAGCCCTTGCATTAGCCTACCTTGTCTACATACTCGGTACATTCCTGTACTGACGCATTTGCGCTATGGTGTTTTATTTGACACCATAGGTTCAGAGGCACAGGATCCATAGTATCCTCAGCAGTTCAGTCCCAATCAACAACAGTAGCACTGAGTCCTCTTTTTTCGAGAATGAATTTCAGTTTACTATTATTGCTTCAGTCTTTGTTTATTTTCAGTTGATGGAGTTAGTTGGGGACCTGTCCCATCAAATTCGCGGTTCAATTAGTTTAGAGGCTTTTCAGACAGATGTATTAGTATTCAGTTTTTATATATGAGTATTCGTAGATGTGTTGAACCTTATGGCTAGTTTTCGCATTTATTTCAGATATTATGCAGTGTACAGGTACAGATATCAGTAAAGGGTTAGCTTGTGGTCTTTCGGGGTCATAAGCACCGTGTGACATCTCGGGATGGAATCTCAAGTCGTTACACAAACCATTGTGGTGATGACAATTTAGAAGACACATAAAACAATACTAAAAACTTAATATTATTATATTATTTGGCCAGTTGGCCTATATATTATAAAACCTAATATTTAAAAACACAAAAATTAATGAGAGAGAAAATTTCCCCTAACCAAAAATTTTAAACAACTATATTGTGGATGCTATTGTGTTATGGTATGAGAAGGAGGGTTTCTATTTATAGATGTCAAAACCAATCCTTCAAGAAAGAGGTTTGTCAAATATGAAAAAAAATTATATTTTCTTAAGGAAAAGTAAAAGTAATTATGGTATTACTTTTATTTCTTCTAAAATTAATAAAACTTAAATTTGGTAAAAAAAAATTAGGACAAAAACCCTAATAAGCACCACATGGATACCATGTTTGTGCCTTATAAGGCGCTAAATGGTCATAGAACATGCCAAACATACGCTTGTTGCACTCCTTCAATGCCTTGCACATGTCTGACCCTCTTTTCGCCAAGTGTCTCTATCTTATTTGTTACTCAGCATCCATTTTAAAATTATAGAGTCCTTTTTAGAACGAGTTTCCCTAAGTACCCTTTCTTTTCCTATCCAAAATACTCCAATTACCTTTAAAGTACTAAATCAGACTTGGATGTATTCCTCCTTTCTCCAAAAGCGCCGCTGGTACCTTTTCCCCATTTTGGAGAAAGAGTTCACCCCTCTTTCACCATGGCAGACTCCCTCTCCTTTTCTGGGACATCCGTACACGTCTCCATCTCCTTTTCTCTTATTTCAAGCTTCAAGAACATTCATATCCAAAGGCTACAGTTGAATCTCCCCATTTGGAAAAATTAATGAACTAAATAACATGAACACACAAGTTACCAATCTTTGACTCAATTAACAGGTTTTCGAATTCAATTTCCCGCTTATGAACAAAAAAAAAACACTTTGAACCTTTCCATGCCACCTATAAATACCAAAGAGTGATGATTATTTTAGGGCCTCAGTTTTCAAGCCATAGATAGCAAAGTTCTTATTTTTACCAATATTTATGCCTTTTATTTCTCTTGGAAGTTGTCGTTTCTTTCGGTTGATCCGAGTTTGAATACGTCGTGTTTCGAGTGCAGTTTCACAATCTAAAGTCCTCACATTCATTATCCCACAACAGGTATTTCCGCCCTTTTATTCTTTTCCTCTCTGTTTACAGACCTGGCATACTTGTTTTTCAAGGAAATTATGTGTCATAGATAATTCCCTTCTAGTAAACTACAATATAAGTGATGTTTATGTTTTTTGGTTTTAAAACTTAAACATGCTTATAATAAAATTTGCCTAATATTAGGGACTTTTTCAGTTTAAAGAATGGTTTTGTTTGTGGTTAGAATATTCTCGACAGAGGCGAACCCAGGATTTAAAATCTATGGGTGCACCGGTGTTATCAATGGCGCGCATAGACCTCGAACCAAGACTCAAAATGTGTTGAGCGCTCACCTCACTTAATATGCAACTTAGGTTCTAATTTCTAATACATACTTTTCCTTGTCGGTCAATGAGGCTTTTTTAAGAGACGGACTATTTCACTTTATCAATTTTTTTTCATCATATATTTATCATTCATGCTTATATTATTAGTCTTGGACTAGACATATATTTATATTTTTTTCTCTTTATGCTTTTTTTTGGTTAAATCTCACGCTTTATTTGTACTTTGTGCTTAAACACAATAGACTGTGAAGCTTTTTTACGCTTGTTGTTTTTTATAATACTGTGGTGCACAATATTATCTTAAGACATTAGAAAAACTTTCAGTGTCGATTAAGACATATTATCATATTCAGTTGGTTGTCAAAGGCATAAACAATACTGAAAAAATAAATATATAGAACAAGTATGAGTTCTAAGCTAATAACTTTACTTTCTTATAATATGAGGTTTATCTTTAAGATTGTTGGATAATAATTTGTAGTAGCTCAATGGTCAAGGGGGATTCACTTCATGGGATGGTTGCAGGTTTGAATCCCATTCTAACATTTTGATGTTATAAATTTAGTAATGGAAAAAATATTGTTATAAATTTAGTAATAGAAAAAATATTGTGCTACCAAGGATTGATCCTTGATCACATGAAAGGAAGCATTGGCTTTAACCAGTGCATCAAGGTGCACTAGCATTCAACTTAATGTTCAAATTTTTTATGTTATAAATTTAGTAATGGAAAAAATATTGTTATAAATTTAGTAATAGAAAAAATATTGTGCTACCAGGGATCGATCCTTGGTCACATGGAAGGAAGCATTGGCTTCAACCAGTGCATCAAGATGCACTAGCATTCAACTTAATGTTGGTTTCAACCATGCATCAAGGTGCACTAGCATTCAACTTAATGTAGTAGTAAGCCTTTAATATGAAGATTAAAAATAAAAGAGAAAATATTGCACGACACAGGGATCGATCCTGGTCGCGTGGACGGATGTGATGTCTTCAGCCAGCACGGCAAGGTGCACTACCATTCATTTATAGGTGCACTATCAACTATATATCAATTTCTGAAGGTATATACACATATATACGTATAATTTTTTTTAACGTTAACGGGTGCACGTGCACCCCATTAATAGCTGTGGGTTCGTCTCTGAATTTCTTGATATTTTTTTTTAAGTTTATCGTTAGTTTTGGATAAGACATTGCTCATTTATTTCTATGAAAATTACTTCTAGAAAGTGGATTTTGATCTCACTTTGTTAAATTATGGCACGTATTATCTGCTTTCTCCATTGAAGAACATAAAGGCTATTAGTTTAAACATATCGCACCCCTTAAACACTAAATTTCATATTATGGGCAGTAGATTTAGTACTTGAATCTCTATCACAGTGCTTATATGGTATAAGGTTTATTTGTTTTAAAATTGGCATTTCAATGAAAGAACTTTTAAATTATTGTACTCAGGTTTCGGTCATTTTTTAGAGAGAAGTATCAATTACCCTATGAACTTATCACGTTTAATTCATGGCATTGTTTACTGCGTGTAATACATGCGCAGACATGTGGATAAAAATGTTGATGTGGTTGTCCACGTGGATAATACCATTCACTTCACTTATGTTTATCTTATATTAAAAAATAACTCATTTCTACCTTTAATTATCCGATTTCTCTAAAAAAAAAATTATATTTTTCAATTTTCCTGTACTCCCAAATAGTGAAAGGTATAATTTATGTCGATCAAGTAAGCTATTATTTAAAAATTTATATTTTTTTTGTGTGTTAAAAATATGAAATTATTTTTTTCCGATTAGAGTTTCATAATATGAAATTATTTTTTTGGGTTAGTGTTTCATAGTAGTTTTCGATTAGTGTTTTGATTAAGATTTTGAGGAGACTCGCATGCACAAATATGTTTCTTATTATAATTAATGGATTATGAAATTGTAATTTAAGTTAGGGGTGTACAAAATTGACCCGATAAAAATTTTATTGATTTATCGTTATTGGGTTAATGATTTTTTAATGATATTTTGTAAAAAAGAATTATTGGGTTATTGATTCAATTTTAATTTTTTTTATTTAGTTATTGGGTAAACCAATAACCCAATAAGATTATATTAAATTATTATTATATATATATAAGTAGGATTTTTGTTGTAACTAAGATTCGGTTTCTTTTCTTGTTAGTTACTACTTTTTATATTTTATGAGTATTTTCTTATCGGTTAAATCTAAAATCAAATCGTTAGGGATTAAAAATCGATAACTAATATAACTATATTTATTATAAGTTTGTGTCTTAGTTTCTTTAGTATTTGTTTTGTTAATATTGTTTAAAATATCTGCTTCGATATTTAGTACATTTATTTAGTTGCAATAACTCATATGATATATCTAATTAAGATTACAAAATTAAAGGAGTTTCATAGGAATGAAAACTGAAGTTTTAGATTGAATTAATAAATGAATGGTTCTTTTTAGATTAATAAATAAAATTTTTACAAAATTAATAAATGGATGAAATTTTTATTTCATAAACTAATTAATAAACTAGAGTTTTACAAAATTAATAAACGGATGAATTTTTTTTTTAGATTGGAATTAATGGAGGAAGAGGGATAATAAATAGGGAGAGGGATAGTTAAATTTTTTGAAAAAATTAAAGAAAAATAAATTTTTTTGTTTTTTATCATTAAAAATGCTGACTTGGTATAAAAATACCTCCATCACACGCGTGATGGAGGTTGAACTCAAACACTTTGCCACATCAGAGTAAAAGGGACACGCGATATACTAAAAGAACAAGTTCGGGGGTACTTAGGACTAATCAAAGTTCAGGTGTATCATGAATAAAACGTGACAAGTTCAAGGGTTTATATTAAATAGGTGGCTTTTGTCAATTTGTATTCGTATGAATGGAAATATAATTTTACACTCTTTAATGATAATACTTTGTCGGGCAATTGGAATGTGACTTTAAATTTTGGCATGTTTTTCATAATAGTAATGAGGTAAATTTTGGACTTTGAATGCTTTTAGATATTCTAATGGTGGTTTTCTCTCTTTTTTTGTCAATTGTTCACAATGGGTATCAGTTTTTTAATGTTATCTTTTCTTTTGTTTTCACATGACTTGTCGGAGTTGCGAAGAGTCTCGAGCTAGACTCAACAATCGATCATACTTGCATATTTATACTATGAGATTGTTCTCATCCTTCGGCCATATATTCAAACAAGTGAATAAGGGAGAAGAAAAGAAGGACCTGAAATATCACACTTCTCTTGTTCATTTTCCCATTCCACCTTGCTTGCATAAAGTGACATTGGAGCAGGATACCGCTTTCATTTCTCCATTCTTTACTCGTTATTGATTCTATTATGACTTTTGTAGTGTTTATTTGCTTATTGATTTATTTGTGTTCTTAATTTAATTTCCTTTGGTTTTGTTGATAAGGAATTAGCTTAAAAGACTTGAACTAAAGGTGTCAAGTGGGTCGGGCCAGGCCAAACCAGAACCGGCCCGTTTAGTTTAACCGGGTTATGGGTTGGTTCCAGTCTGGGTTGGGTTAGGTGGGCCGGGCTGATTTCGGGTTCAACAGTAAAAATGTTGAAAACAACACCGGCCCACTTAACCCAACCCAGTTAAACCCACCTAAACCCAGTCAAACGCGGTTAAAAACCGGTCAAATCCATTTAAAAAAATGAAAAATCCAATATACACTACATACACTACAATTATATACACTATATACACTTCAATATACACTATATACACTACAATTATACAATATATATATTTTTTAAAATATATATAAACAATTACACATATATACATATCATTCAATATATAATTATATATGACTATACGTACTACTTTAAATAAAACATATACTATAAATCTACAATAGTACAATATATATATATACACTACAATATATATATATACATATAGAGTTATATACTAATTTATAAAACATATACACATTTATACGTTAAATATATAAGCTTATAGAAGATATATACACATATATACGCACCATTCAATATAGATGTACTGCTTTAAATAAAATATATACTACAATATACATATATATACACAACAATATGTATATATATATATATATATATATATATATATATATATATATATATATATAATTACATACTAATTTATAGAACATATACACTTGGATACATTAAAGATATACGTCTATAGAAGATATATACACATATATACGCACCATTCAATATATATGTACTACTTTAAATAAAGTATATACTACAATATATATATATATATATATACTACTATATATATATATATATATACTTATATACTAATTTATAAAATATATACACTTGTATACGTTAAAGATATAAGTCTATAGAAGATATAATATATACACATATATATGTACTACTTTAAATAAAGTGTGTATATATATATATATATAGATATATACTTACTAACTAATTTATAAAACATATACACATGTATATGTTAAATATACACGTCTATAGAAGATATATACACACCATTCAATATATATGTACTACTTTAAAATTAAATAAACTATATACTACAATATATAGATAGTTATATTATACCAATTTATAAAACATATACACATGTATACGTTAAATATATACGTGTATAGAAGATATATACACACCATTCAATATATATGTACTACTTTAAATAAAATATATACTATTCTATAGTATACATTTATATATACTACAATATGTATATATATATAGTTATATACTAATTTGTAAAACATATACACTTGGATACATTAAATATATACGTTAAATATACATGTGTATAGAAGATATATACAATAATATACAAAACATATACTACTTAATATAATAAATTAATAATACTTGATAGTTAATTAATGAATGTTGAATTTTATTGATTGCAAAATGATCCAAAATTTATAATTTACATGAATTAAAAAATCTACAAACTATGCATCATTTTTTCCAACTCATCCATGTTAATATTAACGGGAACTTGCATAGGATAGTCAAAGTCAATGGGGGCAAACCCATGCATTGGACTTGATTCTGCTGAGTTCTCCCGCGAAGTTATAATTTCTTCAAGTTTCTGCTCGTCATTCGGCTTCGGTTCCATTCTTTGATTTCTTCTTTCTGCTCTAATCCAATCTCTGAGGCAAACTAAAACATTCATTGCATTACTTCCCAATAAGTAACGGTTGTCTCCAAGTTGCTGTCGTCCCTGACTAAAGGCATTTTCTGATGCAACGGTTGACATTGGAACGTTCAAGATATCTCTAGCTAATCTTGAAAGCATAGGATATTGTGATTCATTATTCCTCCACCAATTCAACGTGTTGATCTATCATCTGCGATCCTCTGGCAGAGACCGAAGATAATACTTAAGCTCTTCCCGATAAGTTGATGTGTAAGCTTCCTCGTCAATACTGTTCCAACAGGGTAAATCATAAAACGAATTAGGATAACCACAATGTTCCGGCCTTTTAGAAAATGATGACACCTCAGGAGGATGAGGAGCAACAGTTGGACTGATATGTGTCGGTACAGCTAAATCAACTAAATCACCATAGTGGTTATATAATTTATCTATGTAAGCATTCGCATCAAACGTAGTCGTCCACAAATCTGGTTGTACTTGTTCAGAATCATTGTTAGTATTTATTTCTAAGTTACGATAAATATGAGTACTAAAGTGGCACATAGTATGGTATTTAATGCACAGATTTAGCATAGCACCAACCAAGAAAATAGGGGGAATCGAGAAAACATATTTTTTAAATTTAGTAAATATGGCACCAACAGCATTTTCATAACCTTCTTTATTTTTATATTCTTTGAGCAAACCAGAAATATCAGTTATATATCCCAAAATATTACAAATGGTAGGATAATAAGCACCGAAAAATTCAACTGTAGCTACATAAAATTTTTTCAAAAACTTAACAAGATCATTAATCACAACCCAATCAGAATTAAGCTGCATGCAATCGGCAGAATCAGCAAATGAACCACAATGTTGGTTAAAAGCTAATGTAATAGGAACTCTATATTTATAACAAGTTTTTAAAAAATCATACGTAAAATTCCATCTAATATCAATTTCCTCAAGCATCAATATCGATGCAAGTCCATTTTCTTGACATTTAACTTTAAAGTCTTTAATTCTCGATCTACGATTATTTTCTTGTATAAAACCAACAGCAAGATGGATTTTTTCAATATAAATATCAAATAACTCAAGACCATCTTTTACAATTAAACTATATATATGACATGCACACTTAATATAAAAAATTTCAGGTAACGGCGGTGATAGCTTAGATTTAAACTTTGTTATAGCAGTCTTATTGTTAGAAGCGTTATCAAAAGCGACACATAAGATTTTATTTTCGATACCATAAAATGCTGCAACTTTATGTATCGAGTCAGCAATAAATTGTCCAGTATGTTTACGATCTTCATCATATAAAAAAGCAAGAATACGTTTTTGCATCACAAAATTACTATCCATCCAGTGACAAGTAACGGTTAAATAATTATTTTTATTTATAGCAAGACCAAGATCAGAAGTTAGGAATATTCTGCATTGAATATTTTTTAACAATGTAAATAAATAAAAACAATATTGTGAATGAAGTCTAAAAATATCAGACCGACAAGTACTTCTAGGAATACCATTAAACATAGGATTATAAATTGCTTGAATATAATGAATAAAAGCATCAGAAGAAGGAAAACTAAAAGGTAAACAACCTACAGCTACCATTTTTGCTATTTCTTCCCGGTCCCTCAATTTATTATACTTCTTCGTTACGTGACCGGTGGTTGGGTCCATTCTAGTTTGTGTGAACCCACCAACAGCCTCACCACCTTGTGCAATTTTTAACTCTCTTTTATGGTCTTCAACTAAATGTCTCATTAACATACCCGTACCCCCTTGCTTGCCTCCTCTTTTATTCTTATATATTTTTTTGATAAATATTGCATTGCACCTCAGTATCTGATATACGTTCAAAAAATTTCCATGCAACACTAGTTTGTTTACGAGCTCTTGGGACACAGGAGGATGGGGAGGGAGATTAACCGATTCGGATCTAACGTTAGCATTTCCTACTTCGGGTGTCTCACCAATATTTTCATCATCTTCATCTAAATCAACCGCATCTACTTCATTTTCTTCTTCTATACCGGAATTTTCCTGAACTTCTAAATAATCCATATCGTGAGCACCTACACCTATTTCTTCCTCAAAAGGTTGACTAAGTGGTACCGGAGGCGAAGGCACACGGGTATATCTAGTACTTGAAGTACCTCTACCGCTAGTAATTTGCTTTTTGCTACCACTACCACTTTCGGAACAAAATTTTTTGACACTTTTACCGAGGTTTCTTAATTTATCTATAGTATAAATCAAACTAAAAAATATTCAAAATACACAAAAAGTAATAAAAATAAATATTCAACAATTAATACACTAATTATAAATTAAAAGTAAGAGATGAAACGACAATACCAAATTTTGAAAGTATCCGAAGGTTGAGACTTTAGAAACTTCCATTCATACTTAGTAATCGCAAAATTAAAAAAATTAAAGTGAGAACTTTAGAAATTAAATATATAGAATATTTGAGAATTGAGAAATGAGATTTGAGAGAGAATGAGATTTGAGACTTGAGAGGATGAAAAATTGTGTGGAAAATGATTTGAAAGTGTAGGATATTTATAGAATTTTTTTTGGGATTAAAAAATAATTTTAAATAAAAAAACTTTTATTTTTATATTTGGACCCAAACTAGCTGTTATAGCCGTTGGGCCAACAGCTAGTTTGGCCCAATTTTCCAAAATCTTAAAAAAAAATAAATTAAATGGGCTTATCTAGGCTTATCCGGGCCGGGCCAAGCCGGTTAACCGGGCCCAAATTCAAAACCCAACTAGACCAGGACCCGGGCCCTTAAAGCCCTTGGACTTACCGCGTCGGGTCAAACCGGCCCAGTTTCCTTTAGTGGGCCAGTTCGGGCCGGTTAAAACTGGCCTTTTGACACCCCTAACTTGAACCTTAGAAAGGGTAGTATGCATATTGTTGCTTAGAAAACTGTAGCTAATCTTTCCCCTGTTTACACAGTGTTATGAGCGCAACTCTTTTTCTTAAAATCTTTTTTTAAAGAAACAAATTCTAATATGTTGCTCTCGTCACCCCTTTTTATATATATCACAAGTGGTTTTATCAAAAATGAAAAGGGCTCAGTTTTGGTTCTTTTTTTTATCCTTCTTCCACTAGCCGTTCCATAATCCTTTTGAAAGTATCTTCTTAATGTTAGTGAGTTGTTCTCTTAATCAAGTAATAAAATTCCAAATGATAGAACAACTTCAATTTTATTTTGGTGTCGACAACTTGTATTTAAGTTTTCAATGTTATTTCTTTAAAAACAGAATTAAGCTTTGAGCAAAACACTTTAACAAAACAACTTTTGATGAGATAATAAGGTCCAAAGTTGTAATCTTGCAAATACAAATCTTGGGGTTGCTTAAAGAATTTAAAGTTTCATATTTTGATATAAATTTGTAACCTTTAACCACTTTTAAAATAAACTGCAGATTTTTCAACAACAAAAAATTTCAAAACAATTAAGAGTGTATTCTTGAAAAATGCAAAACCAATATTTTACGTAATTGTAACTCTTCCCATTCATATTTTTAGAAATATAGTTGTTAATAATGAGATATTAAATTCCTTTGACAATTACTCCTCTTTTTAAATTATTTTTAACACGACATATGTTCTCATCTTACTCCAATTTTAATCTCATGCACGCTTGGTCTTAGTTGCCACCCTTTTTATTTGTTTTTGTAAAACTTCAAAGAGCAGAAAAAAATGATATGAGGAAATTTTGTATTGCTCTCTGTCCTTTAATGTACAATTGATACCCTCAAGCATTAGATTCCTTTCTTGTAACAGAATTCTAACAAACTAAATAAAATAAAGGCAAAAAAGAAAATATATTTTCCTAGTTAATGACATAAATACCCTTATTCCATCCTATTCTAGAATACAATAAAAGTAGCCTACTAATATTGATATAACAGTTACACATGTCCCAGCAATATGTTTCAGCAGTAGAAACTGAAACATTCCATGTCATTTCCTTGCCTTATTTCCTTTCTTTTTCATTGTTTCTTTAGAATCATCAACAAGGAGCTTGTCTCCGGCAACACCCCCTGCAAGTTGGAGTCCGGTAAAAGGATGTCCAACTTGATAAGAACGGAACGATAAAGGGGTCCAGAAAGGGCTTTGGTAAACAAATCAGCCAATTAAGAAGAAGAAATCACAAAAGACAAAGAAATCAGTCCATCAAGAAGCTAAGACAGAATTTTTGGCAATATGGATAGCTACTTGCTTGTCACAATGAAGAGAAATCGTCAAGGATGGAGAAAGAGAAAGATCCTTTAACAATCGAACCACCCAGGTTACCTCAGAAACCAGGCGACGCATGGAACGATATTTTGCCTCAGTAGAAGAAAGGGCGACAACTGGTTGTTTCTTAGACTTCCACAAAATGGGAGATCCACCAAGGCTAAGGAAGAAACCACTAACAGAGCGGTGTGTATCGTAGCAAGAAGCCCAATCGGAATCGCAAAAAACAAAGATTTGAAATGATGGATCTGGGGATAAAAATAAACCAAGACCAGGAACTCTACTTAAATATCGCAAAGTTTGATAAGCAGCGGGAAAATGCCCTTGGAAGGGATTTTACATATATTGACCAAGGGTTTGCACCGTAAAAGAGAGATCTAGATGTGTGTTTGTCAAAAAATTTAGCTTTCCCGAAAGTCGCCTGTAGACAATAGGATCAAGAAGAGGAGGTCCGTAGAAAGATGAGAGATTGACAGCGGGGTTTAGAAGATTAGACACAGATCCAGATTCAAGACAATCAAACTCAGATACAGTCTCCATGGCAAATTTACGTTGAGTAATGAACAAACCACCATCTTCCTTAATCAATTCCATTCCCAAAATATAGTGAGCATCTCCTAGGTCTTTAATACAGAATTCAGAGTCTAAAAAAATCTTAACCTCCCCAATTTCCTGCAGGTTGTTACCAGTAAGCAAGATGTCGTCAACATAGATGGCAAGCAGAGTAACCAAATCCCCAATGTGTTTGAAGAATAAAGAATAGTCATTTAAGGAGAAAATGAATCCTCGAGTGCTCAAGGAAGAAGATAAATGGGCATACCACTAACGAGATGCCTGTTTCAGTCCGTAAAGGGACTTACGGAGGCGACAAACATGAGAAGGAGAAGGAGATATCAAACCAGGAGGGAACCGCATATAAACTTCTTCATTGAGGTCCCCGTGAAGAAACAGGTTATTGACATCAAACTGGTAAAGTTTCCAACCATTTTTTACTGTAATAGAGAAGAGACATCTCACAGTTGTCATTTTGACAATGGGAGAAAAAGTCTCTGTAAAGTCGATTCCTTCACATTATGTATCGCCTCTAATTACCAAACGAGCTTTAAATGCTCAAGAGAACCATAAAACTTGAGTTTAACTTTGTAAACCCATTTACAGGGCAAGGCTTTCTTATCTGGTGGCAATTGAATGACGTCCCAAGTATGATTGGAGTTAAGAGCATCAAATTCCTTTGTCAATGCTTCCTTCCAACCAGGATGCAATATAGCTTGTTGGTAAGAAGTAGGTTCATTGATTTGACAAATGGAGGTAAGTAAAGATTGGTTATATGTTGTCAAAGTAGAAAATGAATAATTATGCAAAGGAAAACAAGGGGGATTAAGTGAAATTATAGAAAAAGCTGAAGCACATATATAGTCTGATAAATAAGTGGAAGTGCGATGCTTCCTTGTGGATCTACGTAGCTGGGGCTCTGGTGGAGTAGATAACACAGGTGACACTTCAGTAGTAGTAGGAGAATGGGATTGAGAAGGTGAAAAAGAAAAGCTAGGTAAACTAGGAGAAGTGGGAACAATATCCAGATGAGGTAATGGTGAAATAATTGGCTCATCATCAGAAGGAAGAGAACTTGAAGTAGGGAAAAGTTGTGAGAATGGTTTAGAAAGGGAAAAAGGAAAAATAGACTCGACGAACTTGACGTCTCTAGAAATTAAGAATTATTTAGAGTAAAGATTCAATATTTTATAACCTTTTTTACCAAATGGGTAACCTAAGAAAACACCTGGGACTGCTCTAAGACTGAGTTTGTCTCTATTTCGGGAAAGGGTGGAAACAAAACAAAGGCAACCAAAAAGTTTCAATAAGTATAATTTGGGATTGAGTTGTATAAGATTTGATAAGGATATTTGAGGTTTAAAACTTTAGAAAGAAACCAGTTGATCAAATGAGTGGCGGTTAGAAGGCAATCCTCCCAATACTGTGTAGGTGCATGAGAATGAAACATTAGAGCTTTACAGGTTTCCATTAAATGTCTATGCTTACGTTCAACTGCACCATTCTGTTGTGGTGTTCCCACACAAGTAGTTTGGTGAAGTATCCCTTGGGAGAGAAAAATTCAGTAGCTAGATGTCCAAAACCTAATTCAAAAGCATTGTCAGACCTTATTACCTTAACTTTGGTAGAGAATTGTTATTCAACATACAAGAGAAAGGTTTTCAGTGTAGAAAAAGCATTAGATTTAGCACAAAGCAAGAATGTCCATGTACATCTGGAAAAATCATCGACAATGGTTAAATAATATTTTTCTCCCTTATAAGTTGGTGTCTTATAGGGTCCTCAAGTGTCTATGTGGATTAGATGGAAGAATTGTTTAGTAGTAATGAAAATTTTGGGGAAGGGTGGCTTGGCTTGTCTAGCCATGGGACAAATCGCACAAGGCATAGGATTTTCAACATTGGAGCTCAAATTTAAACTTTGAAGATGTTTCATTGCATCTAAAGGCAAATGTCCCAATCTATTGTGCTATAAAAGAGTAGAACCTGAATGGACAGAAGTATTTTTATTGATAGGAATTGAAGATTTTTCAATACAATGATTCAGAAAAACATTTGGGGAATGAACCCTTGAAGAAACAGAAACAGGAAATGACTTAGACAAACTAGACCTAGACAAAGAACTAGAATTAAAGGAAACAAGAGACATAGGCTTCTGGAAAATAAGGTTCATCTGAGGCGTGCTATCTCTCATCACATAGAGTCCAACAGCTGCTTCACCAAGAACTTGGTCCCTCTTCAAAAAAGGGGCCTGAATAGAACAAACATTTTTGGAAAAAAATTATATTGCAATCAAATTATGTGCATAATTGAGAAACTGACAAGAGATTATGTTTAAACACAGGTACAAATAAGACATTATGTAATTCTAATTCTGGAGTAAGAAATAAACTTCCCACATAATTTACTGTGACTTGGTATGAGTTTGGTAGACTAACTAATACAGGAATAGAAAGAAGGAAAATATTATGTAAAAGAGTTTTATCAGAAGTCATGTGTTGTGAAGCCCCAGAATCAATAATCAAGGTATTATGATGTATTTTAGAATAGAAAGAGGTAAAGATACTACAAGCATACTGCATACCGGCCAGATTTGCACTGGCAGTGACATCAGGAGTTGATGCCCCAATTCCTTCTTGAACTGCTTGGAACATCTGAATCAATTGGTCACATTGTGCCTTGGAAAAACCTTGTTTAGAGATGAGATTAGAAATTGCTTTGATTCCAATTTTTGTAGTAGTAGCCTACTCTCCAATAGCATTGTTGGCTGATTGGTTAGGGAAAACTCCTTTCCTAACTTTGTTCAACTTATAATGAGCAGGATAACCCACCAATTTGTAGCATTCTTCCTTAATATAACCTATTTTTTGCAATATTTACAAACTTGCTCCATTTTCCTTGCAGTATTCTTGTTGTTCTGAGCAGCATACTTGTATTTCCTTCCCTGTCTAGATCCAGCTGAATTCTGCTCGATACTATAAAAAGCAGAAGATTCAGTTCCTAAAGTATTTTGAGAATGTACCTCTCTTTATGATTCTTCATGAAGAACAATAGAGTAAGCCTGAGCAGTCGAAGGTAGTGGTTTCATCATACAGAATATTTCCTCGAACTCCAGTGTAAACATCATTAAGACCCATCAAAAATTGAATGAGTTGTTGATCCTCATTCATCTTAGCATTGTGTGTTTTAGCTCCACAATCACAATTACAGTGACAAACCATAAAGGTATTAAGCATTTTTAATTGATCCCAAATCCTTTTAAGTTTAGTAAAGTAACCTACAATATCTGAAGTTCCTTGACTGATATTGTTGAGATCTCTTTACAGCTGAAAAAGCCTAGCACCATCTGCTTGTCCATAGCGTTCCTCGAGCTCATCCCACAGATCCTTCGCAGTTTGAGAGTAAATCACACTCTCTGAGATGTCTCTGCTATGGGAGTTGATCATCCACGCAATCACCATATCATTACATCTTCTCCACTGATCAAGCAAGGGTGAATCTAGATCTGGAGACCTGCAACTTCCATTGATGAATCCCAATTTATGCTTAGTGGACAGAGAGATCAAAAAACCTCTGCGCCAATTGCCATATCCAGTACCGTCAAACGTGATATTGAGCAAATTCATGCCAGGGCTATATGATGGAGCAAGGTAATAAGGGTTATTGATATCCACCAAAGCAGTTAGTTCAGCAACTCTGCGTGCAGCTTCAACTACCACGGGAGGATTGATCTTTTCATCACCCATGAAGAATCAAAGTAGGCAAAAGAAGTATGGAAAAAATAAGGAATTGTCTACAGAGATCCTAGTGACACTCTGATACCATGTAAAACTTCAAAGAGCCAAAAAAACGATATGAGGAAATTCTGTATTGCTCTTTGTCCTTCATTGTACAATTGATACCCTTTATATACAAGTATTAGATTCCTTTCTTGTAATAGAATTCTAACAAACTAACTAAAATAAAGGCAAAAAAGAAAATATATTTTCCTAGCTAATGACATAAATACCCTTATACCATCCTATTCTAGAATACAATAAAAGTAGCCTACTAATATTGATATAACAGTTCCACGTGTCCCAGCAATATATTTCAGCAGTAGAAACTGAAACAGTTTTCCTCATTTTTATAAAAAAAATCAATTCTTTCTTTAAAATAAGTAAAAGACAATTTTTTTTGTATCTAAATTAAGTTGGCCGGTCAACCGTAATTAGTAGATCCTTTAGGGTGCTTAATCTCTTCTCTTTAGGATAATTAGAACCCTTACCTAGAATCACTTAGTTAAGTCTACCTAAAATGAAGTCCTTATTAGTTTTAATTACTTAGTTTATAATAGGTGTCCTAATTCACCATAGAACTAATTAGGTGTCGACTTCCTTAATTTAATTAGAAAATTTTCCAATATGTTGTACACTATTTTGACCTCGTGTTAAAATGGGGTTTAACAGCTTGACGACTTCACTGGAGAGATTAGGTTCTAACCATTACAAACTTAGGTTAATTAAGGTTTCTAATATCTGCTTATTTTTATTTTCTTTATATGTTTATCATGTTTTTGTGATATAAACTATTTATTTACAAAGATTTCTAATATCTGTTTATTGCTTTATAAAGATTGTCATTCCGTTCATATTTCTTTCATTTGAAAAAATTGGCATAATCACACATACACATGAGGTGTGTTTTGCGCACCCGCAAACTTCTTTCAAATTTTAAATTTTAGTAGATTTGGCATATACATTGTGTGTCCAGATCTTTTTCTGTCTGATCACATAGCCTTCTCACTCAAGTTGTTCACACGGAAATCTTCTGCCTAGCAAGCCAAAACTTAGAAGAACTTAAGATAGAGCTTCCCTAGATATAGGCCATGCATGCATAAGACTTAGGTGGTTTGACCCATGGTGTAATTTCATGAATTTAGGAAATACCCTTATGTCAAATGGATTTACGATCCGGCGACAACCCCTCATATATGTGCACATGATAATGACAAATGGATCCAAGACTAATTGTGACGCCGCGAGTTAGGAAAATGTGTAATTATTTTATTATATTTACATTGTAGGATGAATTTAGTTCCCCATGTGCCCAAAATTAGAATGGTAGAAGGTGTTCCACACAAACTGAGGATATGGTGGAAAAATTTTGACTCGACTAAAGAGTTAGCGATCACAAGAAAATTGAGGTTCCTCCCTACACTCTTCAAGATCTCCCCTAATAAGCATGTGGTTAGAGCATTGATTCCATTTTAGGACCCAGATCGAGTTGCCTTTACATTCAAAGAATTTGAACTAACCCCTACATTAGAGGAGATCTATTTTTTCATTAATTTGAAGTATCAAGGGAGAGGTCAGACCAACCCGCACAGTCAATCAGGGAATAAATTTCTTCACTACTTGGAATTAAAGAACACTGATAAACTCCATTGCTTTGAAAACAGTTAGGTTTCTTTGGATTATTTGTACGAGAGATATGGTTGTCAGGATAGTTATAAGTTGTTCAAGAAAGAATTCACTTGCACTTCTACCCATTGGTAGGTTAGACGCCCAATTGCATTTGACATTGCCTTGCTAGGGACTTTGATATTTCCATAGGAATATAGAAAGATCAGTACTTGCACATGTTTTATGGATCGAGCATTTTTTAAAGGAGTTAATGGCGTAGAAATCACCCTTGGTTTCTATGATCTTGGCAAAAATATTTTGTGCACTTGGAAAGTATAAAAGAGGTGAAATAAAGTTCTTTGAAGATTGCAATCTCCTTCAGCAGATGTGGGCAAAAGAGTATTTCTACAAATGTGACAATATGACCGACATAATGTTTAGTGCTTCACATGAGATCGGCACTTATGATAGCAGGATAAGAAGGTTCGTGTCCCCAATCGGCACTGATGATTGGTTTGAATTTTTAGCCACTCATACTAGTGACCAAATCCAGTGGAAATACCTATTACTTTTATGTTCCATGGCTTACATACGATACAGAGGACTTTATTATATTAGGCTTATTTGGTTAAGAGGTTTAAAACCATATACTCCGGTGCGTGTAATCCAGCAGTTTGTTTAGGCACAAATCATCCTCATCCGGGTAAATATGCGAGTTTCAAAAGTCCTCTTTGGATCAGACTTTAGAGTTCCTAGGTCCAATAAAATTCTGCATGAATGGAGTAACATTCTCACAATATATGTAAGATGCGGACCAGCAGAGTGCATTCTAAAATATCAGGTATGGGTTCGAGAATATCATGGCGATATAAACCCTAGTCCAAAAGGGGAAAAAGGTTTTGCTGATGTTGGGATGACAATTTGGATAAGGCATTTCCGTCTTGGAACCACAGTGGTCACGCCTGAAATGTGGGTTCAAATTGCTAGTATAATGCAGTATTTGGAAAATGCGGGAGCAGGGCCTAGCAATATTGAGGCATCATATTCACTTCCTCCACCAATGTGATCAGAAGTAGGGTCTAGGCCAAATCTTGGGATTATTTTTTTACTTTTTCATGTATTTTGCGATTATTTTTTATCATTGTACTCGATCAATATTTTAATGAAACTTGGCTTTTTTTTATTTCCAAACTCAAAGATTGTCTCAAATTAATGGTCTGGATCGATTTATCATAATCTCAATTTTTTGGCACTTAGGCCCACCTCTTGACACAAATGAGGTCCCGTTTATAGTAAGATGCGTTCTTGATTATTGAAATTTCTTTTTATTATGTGATTTGTTTGCTACATGATGCATGCTTTTATTTATTTTCAAACGTTGCTTGGTTAATTGCGAGTTATTTTATTTGTGCAAATATTCATATATTACTTTCTTTTGAAGGTTTTCTTTCTTTTAGTTTATTCCCTCAATGGTTGATTTGTGTTGATTATGAACTGGATGATCACCCATACTTTACGAGATCAAAAGCACAAGCAAACGCCAACATAACTGATTTAGGTACACCTGACAACTTAGGACTTGTCACTGTCCTAAGAGGTGAACCCAAAACTTCGGGGAAGAGGGATGGAACACTTCATAATGAATATATAGCCCATATAATGCATCAAATGGTCATGGTAAAATTGATCAACTTCGAAACCTCACCAAACTATCCATTAGTATGAATACTCCACTTCTTAAACATGAAACAAGTACCACTGTACAATCTTCTTTTCCACCTGTTTATTCTCCCACCTCCACCCACTTCCCACAAAATCCCTCAGTCCACCAAAATAGCCCTATTTCTGCTAAATCTCCCATTAACCCACAAGAAAACAATCCACAACAAGTCGACTCATGATAAAAAAAAACCATTACCCTTTACTACTCCTTATGTTTCTCAAGCTCCACTGACCCAAACTCAATTTACCCAAACTCCACAAACCTAAATTATCCCACTTGTCTAAACTACCCCAGTCATCCAAAACCACCAAGAAACCCCATATATATCGGTGGCACATGCTGCAATTCCTAACACGCAATATGTGACACCAATATATATAGTGGGAGCTCAACCTTTCACTATCCCAATGCCAACCACGCAAGAAGTTGATCCTTATGAGGAGGTGGAAAAGGAAATAAGGTCAAAAGAAGATTTGAGTGTAGCAAATGAGATTCATAGTTTAAAAGAAGCATTTAAAAGCATCCAACAACACAGAGAATGCGAAGGACTTACGTATGAAGATTTATATGTTCATCTAGATGTTAAGTTGACGGTAGGGTATAAGGTGACAAAATTTGATATATTTAATGGAAAAGGGAATTCTCGAGCTCATTTTAGGTCGTATTGTGACAAGCTAGTTAGAGCAGGGAAGCATGAGGCCATTAGGATGAAGTTGTTTATAAAAACTTTGAGAAGATAAGCTTTAGGCTGGTACATGAGCCAAAATCTACAAAAATGGCATTATTGGAATGCCTTGGTGCAAGAATTTATGGATAGGTTCAAATTTAACACTGAAGTCATCCCAGATCAGTTCCACTTGATAAAGATGGAGAAAAAATTGATAGAATCCTTCAAAGAATATGCCATGCGGTGGAGAAAAGATATCACAAAAGTTCAACCTCCGATGCAGAAAGCGAGATGACTTCTCTTTTTATGCAGCCTAAAAAAGATGTGACGTATTATGACAAGATGATAACCGTGATTGCACAAAAGTTCTTTGAGTTTGTTAGTATAGGAGAATTTGTTAAAGAAGGCATTAAATCTGGGAGAATCACTAATCTGGCAGATTTATAAGCAATAAGTAACGCAATGCAGTCTGATCTAATTGGGGGAGCAAATAAAAAGAAGGATGGAGTTTCTGTTATCATGACCATTCAAGAAAAAAGACCAAACCAAATGTTAACATACCAAAATCCTCCACTCCAGCCTTCCTATTATAACCTATATACCCAAGCTCCTCACCCATTTTACCAACCTTTACCTACCCTATATCCAATTTATGCCATCCATCTAGTATATTATCCACCCCGAGCACCAACCTATCAAAACCCGCCATATATTAACATACCTATCTACCTCAAACCCACTACCAACCACAAATGTGTCCTCAAAATACACCATGACCTCACTCTAAATATGAAAAAAGGTCAACCAAAACCTATACACCTCTATCTAAACCCTTATCCCAACTATATAAAAGATTGAGGACTGTATGAGTACTCCAGCCGATCCAAGATAGAATTTCCAATCTTCTTCCTGGATGGTATGATGGGAAAAATCTTATGCTTAACACTCTGAGGTTGCTGGGCATGACATTGAGAATTACCTCACTCTCAAAGATAAGACTAAGGCACTAATTAAAAGAGTTATCCAGCTCAAAGGGGCTCCTCAATGTGAACAATAATCCCTTGCCAAATCATGGGAGTGCCTATGTGAACATGATCACCATTGATGAAGAATCTAATTTAGAAGAAACTATCATATCAGTAAGTGATAAGGAAAAGGTTAAAACATTAGATTTCATTATACTTATAATTACAGTCCAGATGACAGCACCAATTGAAGTAGAAGTTCTTGTTACTAAACCTATGATCATAGCTTTAGTAGCTTAAATACCTTATTTAGATACCAAAGCAGATCCTTGGAAGTACTCGACTGGTGCAAGAGACAGAGAAAAAGAAAACTTTATTGTAGAAGTTGTTGCTGCAAGAATGACAAGATTCAGGTGATGTTATGCCCCTGAAGGAGTCGTGCGAGAAGCACTGAGTAAGGATAATAGCAAAAAAGGAGTTGTGATAGAGGCTGAGGTAGAGAATTTCTGGAGAAAAATATCGACTAAGGAGTATTCTGTTGTAGAACAGCTAAAGAAAACTCCTGCGCAAATCTCTTTACTATTATTATTATGAATTCTGCAACTCATAGGAGCGCTCTGGTAAAGGTGCTGAATGAAACTCATGTGCCAACTGAGATGATTAGCGAGAATCTTTCAACTCTGGTGGGACAAGTTCTGGAAGCTAATATAGTCTCTTTACATAAAGATGAGTTGCCGTCTAAGGGCTTGGGGCACAATAGAGAATTGAACATTTCTGTCAAGTGTAGGGACAAGTTCGTTTCTAAAGTTCTTATTAACAATGGCTCAGCTGTTAATATTTTTCCTTGTACTATTCTTCAGGCTTTAGAAATTGACATTGGAAAGGTTCATGAAAGTAATGTGATGGTTAAAGGATTTGATAGGACTCAAAGGGGAGTCATTGGAGAAGAGAACTTTTGTTCTTAGATATGAGCCTACTCTTGAATAAGTCTCATCGGCTAATCTCAGAAGGAAAGGTGATCCCACTCCTGAAGAAGTCTCATCAGCTAATTTCAGAAGAAAAGGTGACATTCTCCTGCCAAAGCCTATTCCACTCTTAAATCAGTCATTTTCCAAAGCGTTTGTTGCACAAGTATCTTAGGAAGTATTATAGGAAAATTCTAAAGAAGACCTTATGGAAGGACTCGAAAACTTGCTCATTACTGAAGAAGAAGCTGAGTGTCATGTGATACTGGAGGATTGCATTGATACCCTAACTATTTGGGAGGCTGAGCCTGGAGATGCTTTGAAAAATTAGACTTGTACCCCATCCCCGGTTCTCTAGGAATCTTGGTATATGATTGTATTAGTATTAATAAAACAACACAATTCAAAATTGAGGCCTGAATCGTGTTTATGAATTTATGTATTTTTTCTCCACTTTTGAAAGTTTGAATTCCAAATCCAAACTATATTTTGTTGCTTTTATTTCAAATCATCTTTATTAATTTATTTTTTCTTTTTCCCTTTTCAGCAAGTAAACTAACAAATATTTCAATACTATGAATGTGACATGTAGTAAAACAAGCAAAACAATTCCAAATAGCGAACAAGATTTTGCAGAATGTGAAGAAGACGCGATGTCTGAAGAGTTGACTAAGGAATTTGAACATTTTAAAAATAAGGCAAAACCAAATTTGGATGAAACTGAGAAAATAAACTTGGAGAATTCAGATCTCATAAGAGAAACGAGGATTAGCATTCATTTGACTCCATCCCAAATGAATGAATTGATTAAAATTTTAAAGCAATATATAGATGTGTTTCCATGGTCCTATGATGATATTACGGGTCTAAGCATATACATTGTTTCTCATAGGTTGCCAACTGATCCATTTTTTCCTCCCATAACAAAAAAACCGAGAAAGATGAAGCCTAATATGAGTTTGAAAGTTAAGGAAGAATTCTTCAAACAATTTGATGCCAACGTCATTCGAGTCACAAAGTATCCCACTTGGTTGTCCAACATTATACCCGTGCCTAAAAAAAGACGAAAGAATTAGAGTTTGCATGGATTATCGAGATTTCAACAAGGATAGCCCAAAAGATGATTTTCCTCTCCCAATCACATACTCATTGATAATTGTGCAAAGCACGAGTTGTAGTCATTTACTAATTGCTTTGCAAGGTACCACTAGATCTTGATAAATTAAGAATATGCCGAGAAAATAACTTTCATCACACCTTAGGGAGTATATTGTTATCGAATAATGCTTTTTGGACTTAAGAATGCAGGAGCAATTTATATGAGGGCCATGATTACCATTTACATGACATGATCCACAAAGAGATTGAATTTTATATAGATGATGTTATTATCAAGTCGTGAAAGGGCTCAGATCACTTGACAGATTTGAAAAAGTTCTTCAACAGGTTGAGGCGGTATAATCTAAAACTGAATCCAGCAAAATATTTATTTGGTGTACCTGTTGGGATGCTATTAGGTTTCATTGTGAGTAGGAAAGGGATATAATTGGATTCTTAAAAAATAAAAGCTATCCAAGACTTGCCTTCTCCAAGAAGTCGAAAGGACATGATGAGTTTCCTAGGTCGACTCAATTATATCAATTAATTTATTGCACAATCTATGGTGATTTGTGAATCGATATTCAAGCTATTAAGAAAGGACGTTGCTACCAGGTGGACAGAAGATTGCCAGCAAGCTTTTGACAGAATCAAGGAGTATTTGTCTAATCCACCCATTTTGGTGCCTAGAAAGCCATTGCTGCTATATTTTTCTGCGTCAGACAATGAATTTGGATGTGTTTTAGGAAAACATGATGAAATTTAAAGAAGGAGCAAGCTATTTACTAATTGAACAAGAAGTCCATGCCTTATGAAGCCCGGTACATATTGTTGGAACATACATGTTGTGCCTTAACTTGAATTACACAAAAGCGAAGGCATTACATATATGCGTATATCACTTTCCTCATCTATAGGATGGATCCAATCAAGTATATCTTTCAGAAGCCCATGCCTACCAGGAAGCTAGCAAAGTTGAAATTTTGCTAAGTAAATTTTACATTATTTATGTTACTCAAAAGGCGGTGAGGGGATAAACTTTAACTGGCCATCTTATGGAAAACCCTATAAATGAAGAGTACAAGCCTCTTAAAACTTATTTCTCGGATAAAGAAGTTTTATTTATTGGAGAAGATATATCAGAAGTATATCCAGGTTGGAGAGTGTTCTTTAATGGGGCTGCAAATTTCAACGGAGTTGGTATGCAGCAGTATTAATTTTAGAACCAGGCCAACATTATCCAATCTCAGCGAAGCTCAGGTTTCCATGCACTAACAATATGGCAGAGTATGAGACTTGCATTCTTAGTCTTAGAATGGTTGTTAATATGAACATACATGAACTCTTGGTTATAGGGGATTCAGATTTAGTGGTTCATTAAGTACAAGGCGAATGGAATATCAAGAACGTGAAGCTACTTCCATATTTAGAGTATGTGAAAGACTTGCACAAGAATTTTATCAAGGTTGAATTTAAACATGTCCCAAGAACTCAAAACAAGTTAGCAGATGCATTGATGACCTTGTCCTCTATGATTCAACATCCAGAAAAGAATATCATAGATCCTATCAAGGTAAATGTACAAGACCACCGACCTACTATTTTCATATAGAAAAGAAGCTGGATGAAAAATCTAGGTACTACGATATTATGAGGTATCTCAAGGAAGAAGACTATCCAGAAGGAATCACCAGTATTTAGAAAAGAGCACTTCGGAGCTTGGAAAATCACTTTTTCCTAAATGGAGAAATCCTTTATAGGAGGACCCCAGATTTATGATTGTTAAGATGCGTCAATGCTCAGGAGGTGATCAGGTTAGTCAAAGAAATATATGGGGGGCATGTGTGGGCTACA
This sequence comes from Capsicum annuum, assembly GCF_002878395.1. Classification (NCBI taxonomy): domain Eukaryota; kingdom Viridiplantae; phylum Streptophyta; class Magnoliopsida; order Solanales; family Solanaceae; genus Capsicum; species Capsicum annuum. The sequence continues at coordinate 107,321,936 of NC_061117.1, forward strand.
TATGAATGGTTTTGTTTTGTCAAAGAAGATTCTTCGAGCTGGTTATTTCTGGATGACAACGAAAATAGATTGCATTCGGTTTGTGAGAAAATGTCATCAGTGTCAAATTCATGGTGATTTGATTCATGTTCCACCAAATGAACTCAATGTGACGAGTTCTCCCTGGCTATTTTCATCTTGGGGCATGGATATCATTGGTCCTATTGAGCCAGCTATATCAAACGAACATAGGTTTATTTTGATAGCTATTGATTATTTCACTAAATGGGTAGAAGCCTCCTTGTACAGGTCTGTGACAAAGAAAGTGATGATAGATTTTGTTCGCAATAACATTATTTGTTAATTTGAAGTTCCTGAGTCGATCATAACAGATAACAGAGCAAATCTCAACAGTGGCTTGATGCATGAGATATGTGAGAAGTTTAAGATTATACATCATAATTCCACTCCTTACCATCTTTAGATGGATGAAGCTGTTGAGGTCACCAACAAGAACATTAAGCAGATATTATGAAATATGATTGATAACTATAAGCATTGGAATGAGAATTTGTTGTTTGCCCTCTTTGGCTATCGCACCACTATTAGGACTTCTACTGGAGCAACACCTTATCTTTTGTCTACGAAACAGAAGCAGTGTTACCTATAGAAGTAGAGATACCGTCTTTGAGAATAATTTAGGAAACCGAGTTGAGTGATGTCAAATGGATTCAAAATTGATGTTAATTAATGAAAAGAGGATGAACACAGTTTGTCATTGGCTGCTTTATCATAATAGAATAGCCAAAGCTTTTAACAAAAAGGTAAGACCGAGACAATTTAAACTGGAACAATTGGTGCTGAAGCACATATTTCCACACCAGAATAAAGCTAAGGGAAAATTTGCACCCAACTAGCAAGGGCCTTACATCATTCACCAAGTACTGACAGGAGGAGCACTAATCCTAGCAAAAATGGATGGTGAAGTTTGGCCGAAAGTTATCAATGCAGATGTTGTTAAGAGATACTATGTCTAGAAGCCTTTGTTTGTTTCTTATGTAATGATCATTTTTTCTTTCTATGTAATGAAACTATGAATGACCTAGTTCTCTCGGGGGAATACGTAGGAAACCCACGTCTTGATTGGTCTCTTAAGTAGAAACTTTTCAAAAATTCCTTTTGCCTATAATGCGAACTACGGTTGACCTGACTTTCTTGACAAATACATAGGCGGCTCACATCAGCCTCGGTGACAATAGAAAAAAAATTCAAATTTCCCCTTTTTATTTCATATGTAATGAACTACGTTCGTCCTAATTCCTGTGGGATACGTAGGCAACCAACGGAGGGTTCGGCCCCTTAATTTTTAATTTTTTGTAAGTGTATTTCATGAACTACGCTCGGTATGATTCCCTTAACGGGTAACGTAGGCATCCTATACATGGCTTGGTCTCATCATCTTGGATTATCAGTATCTCTTAAGTCAAATCTGAGACAATTTTTAAGGGCATCATTTCAGAAAACGATTGAGAAGAAGCTAAGAGATATTTAAGAGTGTGGGTTCAACCAAGTAGTTGAAAAAGGGGACATTCGCTTTGGATAAAGAACATTCGCATTGTTTCACAATATGTCACAGTTTAAAGTTAGGCGAAATTTTTTTTTACCACCACTCATATTTGCATATTTTATTCATCAAGTTATTTATTACTCCTATCTATCTTTTATTTTAAATAATTTTCAACCAAATATTTTCTTATTATCTACTGGTCAATATTTGGAATAGGTTGGGATACGAGTTCAAGCAATACTGAAAGCATGGAGTATCAAGAGCTAGACCTTCAAAGTCAGCACAAATCAACCACCCCCAAAAATTATAAATTTTCTTTGAGTGTAGGTTTTGAAGAATTGCAAAAGCCAAAAGTTAATAGCATTTGCAGTGTTGCGAGGATTAAACCTCGAACGGTTTGAATTTTCTTTAAAATATATTAGAGAAATTATGCCTTTGTAGTAATGTTGATTAAATAATTTTGAAGATTTCAAACGCCCTACACATGACCCCTAGCTGGTCTACATAGATGTCTTTTAATATACTGCAAAGTGTTTTCAAATACTTAAAATGCACAATACATGACTTTCAATGATTTTGCGTGCATGCTCTAAAATGCACCACTCATGCACTGTACAAATGCTTTAAAATATTTTAATATGCATTGCGCATGGCTATACTGGCTTTGCATAAGCACAAACACATTGCACAATTACTTTAAATTACTTTAAAATGCACTACACGTGGCTTTCAATTACTTTACATATATGCTTTAAAATACACCACACATGCACGACACAAATGTTGTAATATATTTTAGAATGCATTGTACATGACTTTAATGGCTTTGCATGGGCACAAATACACTGCCCAATCGATTTAAGTTATTTTGCACTATGTTTGACTTCCATTGCTTCTAAGGCACCGCACAATTGCTTTAAGTTATTTTGCACTATGCATGAGTTTCTATTTCTATAACACTGCATAATTGCTTTCAAATGCACTACTAATTACTTTTTGATAACTGCACAAAACTTATGGATGCATCAAACAAATGCTCTATAGAAATCCATCGCTTGCAAAAATTGTTTTTCATAAATCATTGGCTTAGAGAAAAGCCTCCATCCACCAATCATTTGGCTGAAAATGCCTCATCTTCATAATTTACTTGGTTTAAGACCTTATTTTCATCGCCAAAAAGAATCAGTCACATGAATCATCGGCCTAAAACTTCATTTTTCATAAGCTTTGTTTTCACCTTGCAAGACTGACATAAACTAATGCCCGAGAGGCATTATTTTCATTAATTCACTGATATATTTACTATTTTATGTACTAATTTCTTTATCTAGTTTATGTGTTGCGGGAAATCTAACACAAACTTGAAACTATTTCTTAGCAGTGAACTGAGGCAATTTGTTGGAAATAAGGATCAGACTCCTGACAAAGATCAATGGTCTACCTCAAAACTCCACTCAACCCTACTTTCAAATATCTTAGTCACATCGACACCTTGATGATCAAATTCCCTCATTTTAATCCTCCATGTTCCCGAATTACTATACCCAGTGACATCACAATTCGATACTAGGACAATCTTTATAAGCTCGTCTCCCTTTCAAAATCTACACGTATTATAAGTCTTGAACTACATATGGCCTGATTCTCATGCAACCCGAGATATGTAGGCAACTCAGAGATCGAAGTTCGGCTACATTCCTCTCAAATATTTTTCATACTTATCCTTTTAGATTCTATTAGATGGACAAAATTAGGTTACTAAGTCAACTTCTTTGTTCAAAAACTCTTTCATCATTTTCAACTAAAGAGGGACAGCTATTAATACCCAATTTTGTCTCGTCTTTCTTTCAAGCTATCTCTTTGTGCTTCTAAATAATTTTGATAGCTTAAAAAAACACATGAATGATAGTCCAATAATAAGGAGTTTATGCAAGTCCTGCCATCATTTATATTTTTAAAACTAAGAATCATCGACGACATTAATATTATTATTATTATTATTATTACTATTTTTTGTTGTCTTTTAAATTATCGTTGCATTCCCTATAAACTTTTGCAAAAGACATTTATTTTAATCGAATAAGTACTTTTGTGACTTTTTCCTTTATAAATATTATGGTTCAATTCCAAAATTTATCATGCAAATTAAATATTTATATTTTAATATCAAATGATGTTTTTCATTTATTCGGATATTTATAATATGTTTTGTTAAAAGTATTATTTATATTAATTTAGAAAGCGCAAAGAACATAAGAAAGAAGGCACTTTAAATCAGTCTATTTTATAATATTCTTGCAATTTGACCCAAATTCAGGTTTGATCAATCAAAGCCCACCTTTTTTCTCTCCTCTACCACCTTAACACCACGTGGATGCCATGTTTGTGCCACATAAGACGCCAAATAGTCATAGCACATGTCAAACACTCGCTTTTTACACTCTTTCCATGTCTTGCACATGCCTGATCCTCTCTTCGCCATGTTTCTCTCTCTTATTAGTCAGTCAACATCCAATTTAAAACTCTAGGGTCCCTTTTACCATGAGTTGCCCTGAGTACCCTTGCTTTACCTATCCAAAATATCCCAATTACCCTTAAAGTCCTAAATCAAGACTTGGATGTATTCATCCTTTCTCCAAAAGCGTCGCTGGTACTTTTCCCCAATTTTGGAGAAAGAGTTCACCCTCCTTTAACCATGGTAGACTCCCTCTCACCATCTTCATGCAAATTTGGGACATCTCGTACACATCTCCATCTCTTTTTCTCTTATTTCAAGCTTCAAGAACGTTAATATCCAAAGGCTACAGTTGAATCTCCCCATTTGGAGAAATTACTTAACCAAATCACGTGAAGAAATAGCGTTACCAGACAATCTTTGACTCAATTAATAGGTTTTCAAATTCAATTTGCCACTCAAGAACAAAAAAAGAACACTTTGAACCTTTCCCTGCCACCTATAAATACCAAAGGGTGATGATTATTTTAGGGCCTCATTTTCCAAGCCATAGACAGTAAAGTTTTTATTTTTACCAATATTTACTCCTTTCATTTCTCTTGGAAGCTGTGGTTTCTTTCGGTTGATCCGAGTTTGAATACGCCAAGTTTCGAATGTATTTTCGCGATCTAAACTCCTCACGTTCACTGTCCCGCAACAGGTATTTCCGCTCTTTCGTTTCTTTCCTCTCTGTTTACATACCTGGCATGCTTTGTTTTTCAAGGAAATTATGTGTCATAGATAATTCTTTCTAGTCGACTACAATATAAGTGATGTTTGTGTATTTCGGTTTTAAAACTTAAACATGCTTATAATCAAATTTGCCTAACGTAATGGACTTTTTCAGTTTAAAGAATGGTTTTGTTTGTGATTAGCATATTCTCAATATTTTTTTAAGTTCATCGTTAGTTTCGGATAAGATATGCTCAGTTATTCTTATGAAAATTACTTCTAGAAAGTGGATTTTGATCTCGGTTAGTAAAATTATGTCACGTACTAGTTGCTTTCTCCATTGAAGAACATAAAGGCTATTAGTTTAAACATAACGCACCCCCTTAAACACTAAATTTCATATTATGGGCAGTATATTTAGTACTTGAATCTCTATCAGAGTGCGTATATGGTATACGGTTTATTTGTTTTAAAATTAATGTTTCAATGAAAGAACTTTTAAATTATCGTACTCCGGTATTTTTTTTAGACGTTATATTGAACGGGTAGCTTTTCTCAATTTATATTCTTATGAATTGAAAGATAATTTTACACTCTTGAATGATAATACTTTCCCGGGCAATTGGAATGCGACTTTAAGTTTTGGTATGTTTTTCATAATAGTAATGAGGTAAAATATTGACTTTGCATGCTTTTAGATATTCTAATGGTGGTTTTCGCTTTTTTCCTAGTTGTTTACATTGGGTATCATTTTTCTAATGTTATCTTTTCTTTTGTTTTCACATGACTTGCCAGAGTTGCGAGGAGTCTCGAACGAGACTCAACAATTGATCATACTTGCATATTTATCTTACGAGATTATGTCTGATCCTTCGGCCATATATTAAAATAAGTGAATAAAGGAGAAGAAAAGGAGGACCTGAAATATCACACTTATCTTTTTCATTTTCCTGCTCCACCCCACTCGTACAAAGTGTCATGGGAGCGGGATACCGCTCTCATTTCTCCATTCTTTACTCGTTATTGATTCTATTATGACTTTTGTTGTGTTTATTTGCTTATTGATTTATTTTTCTTCTTAATTTAATTTCCTTTGGTTTTGTTGATAAGGGATTAGCCTAGAAGACTTGAACCTTAGAAAGGGTAGTATGCATATTGTAGCTTGGAAGCCCGTAGCTAATCTTTCCCCTGTTTACACATGGTGTTATGAGCGCAACTTTTTTTCTCAAAATCTTTTTTTGAAGAAGAAAATTCTCATATGTAGTTCTCCTCGCATCTTTTTATATGTACTACAAGTGGTTTTATCAAAAATGAAAAGAGCTCAATTTTGGTTCTTTTTTTACCTTCTTCCACTACTCGTTCCTTACTCCTTTTGAAAGAATCTTGTTAATGTTAGTAAGTCGTTCTCTTAATCAAGTAATAAAATGCCAAATGATAGAACTTCAGTTTTTTTTTTTTGTGTTGACAATTTGTATTTAAGTTTTCGACGTTATTTCTTTAAAAACAGAATTAAGCTTTGAACAAAACACAACTTTCTTTTAATATAACAACTTTTGATGAGATTATAAGGTCCAAAGTTGTAATTTTGTAAGTACAAATTTTGGGGTTGCTTAAAGAATTTAAAGTTGCACATTTTAATATATATTTGTAATCTTTAACCACTTTAAAAAAATGCATATTTTTCAACAACAAAAAATAGCTTTCAAAACAATTAAAAGTGTATTCTTGAAAAATACAAAACCATTATTTTACATAATTGTAACTCTTCCCATTCATTTTTTTAGAAATATAGTTGTTAATAACGAGATATTAAATGTCTCTGACAATTACTCCGTTTTTTGAATTATTTTTAACACGGCATATGTTCTCATCTTACTCCAATTTTAATCTCATGCACGCTTGATCTTACTTGCCACCCTTTTTATTTGTTTTCCTCATTTCTATCAAAAAAAAATCAATTCTTTCTTTAAAACAAGTAAAAGACAATTCTTTTTGTATCTAACATAAGTTTGACTGTCAACCATAATTAGCAAATCCTTTAGGGTGTTTAATCCCCTTCCTTTATGATAATTAGAATCCTTATCTAGAATCACTTAGTTAAGAGACCTAAAGTGAAGTCCTTATTAGTTTTAATTACTTAGTTTATAATAGGTGTCTTAATTAGCCATAGAAACTAATTAGATAGCGACTTCCTTAATTTAATTAGAAATTTTTTAAATATATTGTACACTATTTTAACCTCGTGTTAAAATGAAGTATAACACTTGTCTATGCCACAAACTGTGATTTTCTTCTTTCTTCTTTCTCTATTCTAACTTTTGTGTTAATTGAAAGTAACATTCATTCAATGTACTATAAAGATCACATGGTCTTTCTAAACATTAAAATTACTGCCTCTTATTCATAAACTAGAGGAGCAAGGCCCGTGTCAGCACGGGCCCAACGTTAAGATATTTTTACTATGTACAGTAAGTTAAATTGATATTAGTTTGAATTGTGAATTATAAAATATGAATAGACAAAACATATTAACTGCTTGGTAGTATTTTTCAAGGAGTCAAGTCTTACAAGATAATTATGTATAACTTACTCATATAAATAACAAAATTCGATGCATATAGAAGTCTGTATATTTAATCATATGATTAAGATTTGCTACATTAAGTAGAAAATATGAGATTAAAATTGATACATAAGACTTGACACTTGTTGTAAAAAATAAAGAATAATTGTTGAAAAAGATAAAGGGTTATCGAGTCATTGCATATTACATCACATGTGGGTTGCAGTTAATAACCCACATTGTATTCTCTAACTAAGCCGCCATAAATATCATTTGTATTCATTTTCTCCTTCTTTTTTATTTGTCAACTTATTCTTTAAAGTTAAACTAAATTAATATTTTAAATTCAAATTTTAAGTGATTCAAAAATCATATAGAACCATCTTTCATATTGATTTAAATTATTTGACTTTGAGAACACTATAAAACATACTTATGTAGATATTTTATTAAACTTTGCTTTTGTACATTCTCCTTCCATTCAAACGTGGAGTCGTTTGTTAGAGCATATAAAAATAATGTTGGTAGAATGTGTTAATAATGTTTGCACTAATAATGTTTGTATTAATAATATTGGTATTATTTATGCTTACATTATTTCTTATACACTGTTTGATGTACTGTATTAGAACTTGCATTTTTAATTTTGATATATTTAAACAAAAGTTTTTTAAAAAAAAGATGGATTGCATATACATCCTAAGATTCATCCGGGATCGAGAGTCAACCAAATATTTATATCGTTTAAATTTTTAAGTTGTTAATTATTGTGATTTATAGTATTTTTAAAAATATTTAATAGATCAAATTATTTTTAGATATTTCAAGTTCTTAATTATTTTAATTTATAATATTTTTTATGTAATTTTTAAAAAATATATGCTGCTTTCCTTGTCCAAAGTTTTGTGTCATTGATAGTCAATTATATTTTTTTAAATAATTTAAATTTTTAATTATTGTGTAAAATTTTTTCTACTCCAATTTAAGTGACATGATACTTAGATGACCATAATAATTAATTAGAGGTGATATAGTAAAATCATGATTGAATATATTAGGAAAAAATTAAATTAGGTGAAATTGTAGTAACAAATAAGAAAGAAAGTAAATTATATGTTTGATATGAAATTAAATAAAGAATAAAATTTATTTAATTGCATCAATTATAATTAATTTTTTCAATAAATTATCATCTTACTAATCAATTTACTTAAATATATTTAAAATAATTTTATACATAAAAAAGATAAGTAACATTAAAAAATAAATGGAAGATAGAGGGCCCATATGTGTGAAAATATATGCAAGGCCATGTGTGATGGCATTATGGTAAATTTCTTACATGGCATTGCTTGTAATTAAAGAAAAAAAATGGGCTTTTATTCAAACTTTTAATGAGGTTCCAAAATCAAAGCATAAAAAATAATTAAGTTGAGCTTATAATTTATTGTAATGACTTTAATATCCTTAAGTATAAATTTAAAGACCAAAAACTACCATGCTGAAACCACGTCTTCTATAATATAGAAATATTCAGAAAACTATTTGTAGAAAAATTATTTATTTATTTCAAAATAATTTATTTTGTACTTTAAAAAAAAAGGAAAAAGGAGCCATATCATGTTTCTTGAAAAGAAGGGTAATTGCATGCATGCATGTTATTTTCTAAAATTTTGCCATTAGACAAGACACTTGTCATAATCATAATTAGTGTGGCTTTTATTATGTTGGATGGAAGACATGTGTCCCACCACTTGTCATATCTTCACTTAGTGGCTCCTTTATAAATAGCCCTCAACATTTACTGCAAAAAGATAACGTTTTAACTCTGACTTTGCTTAACAGCTTGTTTGGATGATGGTTTGCCATGATTTTATAATGTATGGTATAATATGGTATAGTATAGTATAGTACAGTATGGTACAATACCATGTTTGAATTGTTTGAATTGACTGTATTGTTCACTGTGGTTTAATAATAGCTTTTTTATTTGGTTTGATGATATGGTATTGTATGGTAACAGGTAAATTTACTAAAATACCCTTATTTGATTATTGCTAAAATTGACTATTCCCTTCTTGTTCTTGTAAACTTTACCATCGGTATCCTTCCAAGTTTGAACTTTTGAACTGAAATTTGAAGCCTCTTAGATCACTTTTTAGCAGAATTATCGGAAAGACCAAAGTTTTTCTTTTCTTAAACTTACCGCAAAGAAAAGCCTCGCCATTGTTTTTCTTTTCTTGGGTTTTTAGCAGAAGCCTCACCTTTGTTGTTGTTGAAGCTGCTAGGAGATTACTGCAAAGAGCAGAAAAGAGAATAAGAAAATAGGGTGGAGGGTAAAATAGGATTAAATAAAATTATACAAGGGCATAATTGGAAGAAAAAAAGGGAAACCATGGCATACCACCAAATTGGTGGTTCAGAAAAATGGGGGATTCCATGGTTCCCAAAACATGGAATAGTACCAAACCATACCATCATTTTTAGGATACCATGGAAACAAACATGGTTCCCATGGTAACCATACCATACCATACCATGGGAAACCACCATCCAAACAAGCTGTAAGTTTCTCATTTGTCCATTTTCTCCTCCACTTTCTTTATTATTAAATATTTAACAAAAAATGCTCTATTAATTATATCACTATCTATATTAATTTGTTGGTATTTTTATTAATAATTTTGTTGATTCATGTATCCTCTGATTAATTAGGGAAGGCTTATTTAACTCATAATATCCTCTAATTAATCAAGAAAGTGCTTGTTTAATCCTCAAAAAATATTTCACACTGCTGAAATAGTTTCTTAGGACAGTGCCTAGCACGACTCAAGTATAATTAATATATTACTTAAAATAATATTGCAGTAATTTTTATTTAATATTCAGTACCTTTTATTTAATATTATTTAATATTCAGTATTATTAATTTATGAATAAATAATTATATCATTGTTACTGTTATTATATTAATTATTATATTATTATTGAAGTACTATTATTATTATACTGCTAATATTATTATTATATTATTATTGTGTTAACAGTTAATTAATATTGTTATTATTGCTTTATCATTGTTCCCCAACAATCTAAGAAACTATGGCATATGATATTCACTACTAAAAAAATTGGTAAAATCAACCATAATTTGTGGTCAGAAAAAATCGACCACACGTGGTCCATTTTAATTTTTTTTTATTTCTTATTTTAAAAAGAAAAAATCGACCACAAGTGGTAGGTTTTATATTTTAAAAAAGCAAAATAATTATTACAATAATTTTAATAATTATTATTATTTATTTAACAAATAAAAATTATAAAAAAATACAAAACCGACCACCAGTAGTCGGTTTTCTTTAAAAAATATTAGTTAAAAAATATTTATAAAAACCGACCACAAGTGGTCGGTTTTTTTAAAAAAAATTTTAATTTATTTTAAAAAAAATCGACCACAAGTGATCGGTTTTCTAATTAAAATAAAAAATAATTTAAAAAAATCGACCACTTGTTCCGGTTTTTGAACTAAAAAAAATTAAAATTAAATAATTTTAAGTAACACCTAATTATATATGTAATCAAAACCTAATATATTAAGTTAATCCAATATAATTAATCAATCACTAATCTAAGTATGTAGAAGAAACACATCACATTATATTACTGGATAATATACTTGTATACGTATGTGATATATATAATAAGTATTTTGAACTTGACATAGTCAATAGTGTGTATATGTGTGTGTATGTATATGTATATATATATAACATATACATATTATATAGCAATAGTATATTAATGACATAAGATAAATCAACCGATAATTTATTTGAGTATATGTGAATTACAATGGGGTAGCAAAATCGGGTATGTGACGTATATAGTACGTATATGAAATACGTCGCATTATATTATTGGATAAGATACTCGTGTATGTATGTGATGTATATAGTACGTATTGATATAGTCGATAATGTGTATATATATGTGAGTGTATGTATAGGTATATATATATGTGTGTGTGTGTGTGTGTATGTATATATATAGGTATATATCTATTAATGACATAAGATAAACCAACCGATAATTCAACTGAATTTCTATGAAATACGTTGTATATTATGGGTTAGTAAAATCGGGTATGTGATGTATATAGTACGTATTTGAATGTTGATAGCCAATTTAATATATTTATATATACGTATATCTCGTGTAGTGATGAAATAGATATACTATTTTGTGTCAATATAATGTAGACACGCGTATATTGTTGAAGTTGTAATAATGTAAGGCAAGTATTACGAGGTATATGGGGTGGGGAGAAGGAAGAAAGTAAGGGAGGGAGACAGAAAATTGAATCATGAAACTGGCATATACTTACCATTTGCTTTGAATTTTAAATTTTGAACAACCGCCAAATTTTGGCGGTGAATTTAATTTTTTTCGCTTAAAATTTTTGTATATGAGTATATGTGAAATACGTTGAATATTATTATGGGGTAGAAAAATCGTGTATGTGATATTTATATCTCGTGTAGTGACATATGCAGCAATCGAAAGCTTGATAACTGAATGTATATATCAAAATATTTTGAATAATACATGATATCATACTATTGAAGAAATAGATATACTAATTTGTATCAATGTAGATACGTGTATATTGTTGAAGTTGTAATAATGTAAAACGTCGATAATTTATTTGATTAACACGTATATATATATATATATATATATATGTACGTATGTATGCATATATATAAAATATCGTAATTAAAAGTTAATGAACCAAAAAATTATTGTAATTTGTAAAATTCATTGATACTATTATGGGTTGGAGGAAATATACTACTCGTGTTAATGTGATGATAAAATAACTAATTATCTTATTTATATATACACACATTCTATTAAATTAATTGGATATTGTTATAAATATTATAGCATTTATTAAAAAATTAATTAATTAAAAATTAAGTTTAATTTATTAATTTATTTTAATTTATTAATTGTAGTTTATTAAAATTTAATTTATCAAAACAGTGTAAAAACAGACCACTTGTGGTCGGTTTTCTAAAATATTTTAGATAATTGACCACATATGGTCGATTTTCAAAAATATTTTAGAAAATCGACCACAAGTGGTCGGTTTTTCTGCTAATTTTTTTTAAAAAGTAATAACCTGATCTGACCCACCTTAATAATTAAATTTTCCAATTGCTATATACATACACAAAAGAAACGGGAAACAACATACACACACAACACTACCAGTATACACACACAAACACAGACGACACTCAAAATAAGTCGAACAAGTGCGTTTTCGTAGCAAATCTCAATTTCTCCAACTCAAGTAAGTAAGAATGTGAGATTTGTTGACCTTATTTTGAGTTAACTTCACTTCATTTTGATTTTTGAAACCCTAGTCCTTATGTTTTGATTGAAAATGGGGAAATTAGGGATAAACTTGAATGTAGTATGGATTGTGTGTGTTATCTTCCATAGAGTGGGTTGAATTAGCTTATTTGTGATCTTCTTATGTATGTTGAGTGGGTTCCTGACACTTGTGATGGCAAATGAGAAAAAAAGGTTTGGTTTATATTTTTATTTTAGAAAAATTATTACCTTGTCATATCTTGTATCGGAAGAAAAGCAGGACCTAGGGAAAAATATATAAAGAATTGTATCTTTGAGTGCCTAACTAGTTTGGATTTGAGGTATAGTTGATGATTGAATGATTACTTGTTGGAGTGAGTGTTTTTTGAATTGTCTAGTTTGTAAGAAAGTGATTTGAATTTGGCGAAATAGATATAGAAGATTCATACAGATGAACTCAATTAATTTGATTTGTGACTGAAATTGATTGATTTGGTTCAATTCGTTTGAATCAATGCTTTTGAATTAACTTGCTTTGTGGAAATTTCAAAAATGGGACTTTAGTTGGTCCAATTTGGATCTGGTTCATGTGCTTGTGATCAAAATTTAATTTTTAATTCTTTAGTGGATTGATTTGGTTTAATTTGGTTGAATGGATATTTTGAATTAGATTGCTTTGTGATTTTTTTGAGAAATGCAATAGCTTTAGTTAGCATAATTTGGATCAGGTCATTTTCTTGTATCAAAATGGGGAAATTGAGGATAAACTAAAATGAGTAAGATTGATATGTAGTATACTGTTTTACTTTGTTGTTTCCACTTTTCCACAATTTACATAGTAATAAAAATATTTTTGTCTATATCTCGTGTTGTTGGAGCTATTTGAAATGTGAATTAGTAACTTGAAATTATTTACTTGGAATGTTTTCTTATGCATTCATTTTGTAGTAACTAACTACTTGTTAACTTAACATAATTTAGATGTCAGGCAGAGGTGACAAAGGTAAGGCAAAAGTTGATACTACGAAACCAAAAAAGAATAGACAACCTCCGCCTTATAGACGACCAACAGACATTCATATATCTGAGGGTCACTTTGCTGATGCGCCAACACGACCCTCATATTCTAGTTCGTCCGAGGATTTGATACCTGCTCCTATGCATGTGGGGCCACTACATGGATCTGCACCTACTCATTCTACTGCTATGACCGTGCCACCGCCAGGATGGTACTATTGGACAGCCGTTGGCCCCTCCCGACATATACCATCATCCATACCCTCCTGCAACAATCACTCAGTTTCGCACAGTGATTCTGCTGGATCTATTGGGTTGTTGGATCTTTAGCTTGGAGGCACTCCATCTGGTGCTCCAGATCCGTCCACGCCAGTACATCCACCATCACTTACTAGGCAGCTAGGAGACAGAGATGATTCTGGGAGGATCTATCTTATTCCAGTTGCGAGAGAGTAAGATTTCTAAATATAATAACGTTACTGATTTTTTCATTACTATATTATTATGCTCTATGAAATTACTGTTTGATCTTGTATTGTAGGGTTACGCCGGATGCTGGAGTTGGACAAAAGGAGAAAATATGCATTACTCAGCATTTCAATGGCTACTGGATTAGCTGGCAAAATATTCCAGAACTTGACAGGGAGAGAATGTTTAAAGAATTTAAGGTAAGAATTTAACTTATCGACTACTTATTAGCATTTTGTTAGAACAAAAGATTGAATATTATATTTTTGTTTTAGAAATTTTACTGGTGGGATGATAAAAATTCATTTCTTATAAAGAAGAACTTTTTCATAAGATGTAGAGCTAGATTTAACGATTTCTTAGATTATGCCCGAAAGAAAATGGTAAAACCTAAGTGGATTCCTGAAGGCGCATGACAACTGTACATTCTCCATTGGAGTAGCACAGAATACAAATTGTTGAGTGAAAAGGGAAAGAAAGCCCGGGCATCATCCAAGGATGGCTCCCTACATACTGCGGGTGCCAGAAGTACTTTTGCTGTGAAGGAAAAAGTGGTATGTAACTTTTACAGTGTTAATTGTTTGTTTCTATTTAAATTTATTTATTATTTGAACATTGATATATAATTTTTTCATATGAAGGAAAAAGATAAGGGTAGGCAAATACCAACTGATGAGCTATTCGAGGAGACTCATACGAAAAAAGAAAAAGGACCCGACTAATGAAGGTGTCTTGGTTGAAGCTCGTGCAAAAGCTGTCCATGTAAGAAACAAATTTTGAATTATAACTACGTTAATATTTTTTTACTTTTAGTATTAACTTTACTTTAAATATAGGATGAATATACGCGTCTTGTTGTTGAGTATCGTATTAGTCAGCCTCCTGAAAGTCAGGGTGACCCAATACTCGAGCATGTAGAGGAGGAGTTATGGACAAAAGCTATGGGTCTTGCAAATAAAGGTCATTTCTACGGATTCCACACAAAAGTTTTTAGCGAAAATAGTAGGTCTTCATCTGGCGATGCATACTCTAGCTCTTCAGTTGATAGAGAAACCATTGAAAGACTACAAAATACGATTTCTCAACTCACTGAAGAGCTTGCTAAATAGAGAGAGAGGTTTACTGAACAGAGAGAGAGGTAGAAGAAGACCGAGAAGGCAAGAACATCACAAATCAAGATGCTGCAGTAACAGTTCAGCTCTTTCATTCAGACTGCGGGGGTTATTCCTCCGTGTCCTGGTGATGCAGTTCGGGCTGCAAAAGGTCTAGGTCCCCTGGATGATTTCAGCACGGATGATGATATGGAAAATAAGGACGAATTCGATGATGATGACTTTTAGTTTTATGATTTTTGTATAGATATTTTGTTGTTTGAAAGTATTGTTGTAGTTTTTCATACTCACTTTTGTTGAAAATTTTGTACGTGTTGTAGACTTTTTGAAAGTATTTACGTTTAGTTTTTGGTTGTTCTTGTTGTTGTATTGATCTGGTTACTACTGTATTGGATTGTTGTTGTTGCATTGTATATTTGGTTTTTGATTTTTATTTTTTTTAAAAAATTCTAGAAAAACCAACCTAAAGTGATTGGTTTTTAATTTTTTTTCCAGAAAACCGACCACAAATGGTCGGTTTTATATTAAATTTAGTTAATTAATTTAATAAAAACCTACCACAAGTGGTCGGTTTTCTATTAAATTAATTAATTAATTTAATAAAAAACTGACCACTTGTGATCGGATTTTTTTCTTGAAATTATTTTTTCCAATTTTAATAAAATAATAATAAATTTTTAAAAATATATATATATATTTAAACAAAAACCTACCACTTGTGGTCGGTTTTTAAAAACCTACCACAACTTTACCGATCACACACTTTGGTCAGTTTTGTGGTTGGTTTTTTGGAAAAATCGACCACATGTGATCGATTTTTTGGAAAAATCGATCACATGTGGTCGATTTTTGTGGTCGGTTTTTCTCTTTTTTTAGTAGTGATTGGTCCTAAGATCGTTGATAATGCTGATGCTAGTGTTGCTCTAGCTGCTTCTATTTCAGTCAATTTGTCAGAAGACTATGATACTGCAGAATACAGGTATGAAAATAAACTTGGCTATACATCCAAATCTAATAATAATAATAAAAAAATCTTCACAAATGATGCATCTCAATGTAAGAGAATATGTAAAAGAAATGACAATCTCGCTAAGTCAAGATTAAATTTGACTAAAACGAATGATATAATTGTTGTGGTCATTTCAAAAATAAATATTGAGACCAACATGAGAAATTGGGTGGTCGACTCTGGTGCTACTAGACACATTTGTATAAATAAAAATGATTTTGTATCATACACGCAAGTTGAGAAAGAAGAAGAAATTGTTTATCTTGGGACCTCGAGAACTATTCAAGTTCTTGAAAAAGTCAAAGTTCTTCTCAAACTCACATCTGGTAAAACCTTGGCATTGAGTAATGTGTTGCATGTTCCTAATATCAGAATTAATTTAATTTCTGTGGCTCTATTAGAAAAAGTTGGAATAAAGGTTATTTTTGAAAACAATGAAGTCATACTAACTAAAAGTAATATTCTTATTGGAAACAAACGTTGTAATCATGGATTATATATGCTTAATACTCATAGTGATATTTCTAAAAATGTATCTACTTCTTCGTATTTGACTAAGTCTATTTCCTTTTGGCATGCTAGATTAGGACATGTTAATTTCTCTTATATAAAGAATATGCAATCACTTGGTTTGATATCTGATTTAAACTCAAATAATTATGATAAATGTGAAATATGTGTTGAAGCTAAAATTACTAAAAAGACATGTTTTTCAGTTAATAGAGAAACTGAATTATTATCTTTGATTTACACTAATTTGGGTGATTTAAAACAAACTATGACTAGAGGTGGCAAAAGATATTATGTGACTTTTATTGATGATTTCTCTAGATTTACTAAGTTGTATTTGTTTATAAATAAAGATGATGCATTTGATGCTTTTATGTCTCATAAATCTGAAGTTGAAAATCAACTTAGTAGAAAAATCAAGAGAATTAGATCTGATAGAGATGGAGAATATGTATCTTTAAATTCTTTTTGTGAAAAAAAAGAAGGTGTTATTAATGAAGTAACTCCGCCTTATTCACCTAAGTCTAATAGTGTAGCTAAAAGGAAAAATAAGACTTTGAAAGAAATGATAAACTCTATGTTAATTAGCTCTAATGCACCTGATAATTTGTGGGGTGAAGCTATTTTATCTGCATATCATTTACAAAATAGAATTCCTCATAAAAGAACTGGCAAAACCCCTTATGAATTATGAAAATATTATAAACTTAGTTTGAAATATTTAAAAGTGTGAGGTTGTCTTGCTAAAGTTCTTCTTCCTGAACCTAAAAAGAGGAAAATAGGTCCTAAAACTGCTGATTACATGCTTATTGGATATGCTGAACATAGTGCTGCATATAGATTTTTTGTACTGAAAAGTGATATACTTGATAGTAATACTATAATTGAGATAAAAAATACTGAATTCTTTAAACATATTTTTCCTCTATGTGGTAAAATCCCTCATGCACCTGTTGAAAGAGAAAATGAATCAACCTCTAATATTGAGGAACTGAGAAAGAGTAAAAGGCCTAGAAAAGAATATTTTTCTTATAGAAATGATTTTCAAACTTTTCTTGTTGATAATGAACCATCAAATTATTTTGAAGTTGTATCTTCTTCTGATGCTAAATTTTGAAAAGAAGCAATAAAAATGAACTTGAATCAATTATGAAAAATAATACATGGGTTTTAACTAACTTACCTCCTGGTGTAAAATCAATTGGTTGTAAATGGATTTTAAAAAAAAAACTTAATCTGGATGGATCGATTGATAAATATAAAGCCCGGTTAATAGCTGAAGGATTTTCTCAAAAACAAAATATTGATTATTTTGATACATTTGCACCAATAGCAAGAATTGCTTCTATTCGAGGATTAATTGCTTTGGCATCAATTCATAAACTTTTTATCCATCAAATGGATGGAAAAACAACTTTCTTAAATGGCGATTTAGAGGAAGAAATTTATATGGTTCAACCTGAAGGATGTGTGATTTATGGACAAGAAAATAAAGTTTGTAAATTAATTAAATCTCTTTATGGCTTTAAACAAGCTCCTAATAGTGGCATGAGAAATTTGATTAAGTCTTAATAAAAGATGATTCTTTTCTATTGAGGTATATAAATGTGTTTATACAAAATTAGTAGACAATTATTATGTAATAATTTGCTTGTATGTTGATAACATGCCTATAATTGGTACATGTTTAAATATTGTGGAACGTACTAAATTATTTTTGTCTGTTAACTTTGATATGAAAGATCTGGGTGAAGTGAATATGATATTGGGAATTAAAGTTATAAGGAGTGAAGATGGAATAATGTTGTCACAAGAGCATTATGTGGAAAGACTTCTTAAGAAATTTGAATGTTGGGAGGTAACTCCAGTAGTCACTCCTTATGACGCTAATTCTAAATTAAAAAGGAATTATGGTGACCTAGTAGCTCAGCCTAAATATGCACAAATTATTGGGAGTCTGATGCATTTAATGAATTTTACTAGGTCAAATATAGCCTATGCTATGTGTAGACTGAGTAGATATACTCATAATCCTAATAATGAACATTTATTTGCATTAATGAGATTAATAAAATATTTGAGAGGAACCATGAATTATGGTATCTTGTATAGTGGATTCCTTCAACTTTAGAAGGGTATTATGATGCAAATTGGATCTCTAATTCAGATGAGACAAAAGTGACTAATGGTTATGTATTCACCGTGCGGATAACTTGTGAAATAGATCCATTATATCTTGGGGGGTGATAAATAAATATCCAATTAGATTATCTTTCGTAAGTTTTTCTAATAATACTATTTCATTCATATTTTGTCTCCAATATTTTAAATATTCGTAGTCTATCATTTTATCCTGTAGTAATTGCAGAGTTACAGATTTTTGTATAATAATTTATCCTAATTGTACTGTAATGTATATCTAATTCTAGATTTTCAATGTTATTTATTATCTTGTGTTGTTCTTCTCGTAACGAGTTTTTTTAAATTATATAAACTATCACATGTACTTTTTCCTAAATTTTCTAAGGTTTCTTCTATCCATATTCATTTTTCTTTTAGATTCTCCATTATTTTTCTAATTCGGTTTCTATAATTAATTTCTTTATTTAGATTATCTTGATTTTCTCTAGTTTTTCCAATATATTCTAACATCTCTTAATCTGAATAATATCCATCTGGGTAATTATCCAGGTATAACTGTGCTACCCAATTTATAGTTTCAATTTTATAGTCTAATACTTTTTCTAATATTATTCTCTTAATATCTATAATTTCTATATCTCTAAGTATATATAAGATTAAGACTTTAAGATTATCTATCATTTAAAATTGACTAAATATTTTATTATAATATTTTGTAGTTGTTTGTTTTAATCTTATTAACTCTTTTATATTTTTACTAAGAAATTGTATATATTTTATATCTATTTTCCAAAATTCTAAATATACATAATTTATCACAGTTAATGTGTATATAGGTATTTATAAGAGTAATTAGGTAAGTGTGGTATGTAATTTATTCTAGCTATATAATCTTTACCGAATATTTTTCCTACTATGATTTTCCTTATATCTATTATTCCTATATCCTTAATCACATACAAAATAAGTATTTTAAATTTATCTACCATTACATCAGATAAATAATTATTCATTTTCATAAAATTGCTCTTTTCAAAATATTCCTTTCAATCATGTACATAACAAAATATGGTCATCTTAGATTACTATATACTAGATTATTCTTAAATAACATGTTCTTCGGTCACTATTAGAATGGTAATCTGGATATTTTTTCCCTTAAACAGAGCCTCTACTCTGGTTACTCCCTACCACGGCTTCTTGCCTCATTGGTTTCACCTTTAGGATGACATAGTTCTTAGGGGATTTTCTCCTTTTCCACTTTGCTAATAAACTTCTTAACATATTATTCTTTGAATAATTCTACTATAAAGTAACTAACATGAATTTATTTTATCATACCATGATTGTTAGGAATTATGAATTTAGCTATTCATAATCATAAATAAATATAGCTGTTCGGGTAGGTTTGATATTTCTAAGGTTTATTCCTTCATAGCTTTTTCCATTGAAATATACCTGTTTTTTAATAATTAAGCAAAATATTTGTTGTGGACAAGAGAGAGTTTTTGCTTCAAAACATGAAGGCTTGCTTTGCAATGCCTTCGGTTCATCTTATTTATAGACTGAAAATTTACAAGAGTATTCCTATTTTTTACACGTTTCTAAAATTATCTACCTAATCTACTTTACTTTACAAAAAGTCTTCTAATAAGACAAAAGTTATTAATTCCTAGACTAATAATAGTCAAAAGCCTATACAAAAGGTTTCAATAATTTACATAAAGCAAATTGTGAAAGTTTACATGTCGCTTTCACAATTTAATAGCTTGTCTTCTATTATTACTTAGCTGATATCTTCTCGTTGTCGTATCTGCTGCTTTTCTATATCTCTATTATTGCTTCTTATCTTGTATCTTCCAGCTGGCGTTCTTATCTTCTTGGTTGATTTTTCTTCTATTCTAGCTGAACTTCTGGGATATCATTATCTCCTCCATTACATTTTAAACATTTGTGATCTGGATATTTATGTCCAATTGTCTTGCAATATCTGGTTAATAATTCTTCTGAAATAAATTTTTCTCTGATAGCTCTGGCGATAGGTTCTGTCTCTGGTTTGAGCAATGTCAGAATCCATTGCCTAATAGTTTCCATATCTGTTTCTCGTAATTCCTTTGAATTTGAATATATTAGTACATGATTTCTTGAATAATGACTCTATATGGGATTTTGGTTGCGGTATGTGTTTGCTAGCTCTTGCAAAATTGTAGATAGTCCGATAATCCTCTTATTCACATAAAATTTTGGTATCTCAATTCTAGATATTTCTGGTTGTGGAATAATATCTTATGGTATAATCATATCTCGTGTCATTCCTATCTTTACAACTTGTATGGGTTTTTTAACTTCATCATATAATATCTCTACTGGTGCTGTGTAAATTTTTATAAAAAATAGGGTACCTTTGGTTATTCTTTTAAAAATGCTAAATGCTTCATATATTTCTGGTGTAGTGGATATCTCATTTCCGTCAGAGGTATATACAGTACTGAGTAGTCCACATTCATAGCAAATTTTAACTAGACTTGATTTGGTTTTAAGTAAAGCAATTAGCTTGTTATATTTGGTCAATCTTTGGGTTATATAGTTTGTATTTGGTTCTTGGATGTTTATAGCTCTGGGTTGGTATTTAAAAAGGTTTGTACATTGTAGATATTTTCTATATATGTCCGGTCTGTGTAGTTGTAAGTCTTTTTTTCTTGGTTTAAACTATCTCGGTATGTGGTAATTTGTGGGGGTATAAACATAGGATCTTTTGATGTATTTGGTATATATGGTTTATCAAATAGCTTGTTTAGGTTCATATTTGTGTTTTTCCTAACTCCTTTGCTTGTACCTGCAGAAGTAGATTGATAGATGTTATGGGTTTTATGGAGTGTCCCATCGTCTCCTTCTAGCTCTGAAACTTTAATGTCTTCCGATCGACATAGCTCTGCACACTGCTGAGTTAGCTGATTTGTAGCTATAGACTTCAGTTTAACTTCATTAGTCTTTAGCTTTTCTATTTCATTACCCGTACTGTTCACTTTCATTGAAAGCGTAGTTAGGGTGTTGAATATCTTTTCTAAAGTATCCTCTTCTATTATATCAGTCTGTGTAGCTTTGTCTTTAACAACTAAAATATCTAAAAACCACTTAATTTGTTATATATTTCAAAAAAATATGTAAAAATACTATAAATCACAATAATTAACAACTTAAATTTTTTTAAAAATATTAAATATTTGGTTGACTTTCAAAATTATATTAATGTCACTTAAATTGGAATAGAAATAAAAGTATTATAAATCACAATAATTAAAACATAAATTATTTTTAACATATAATTGATTATCAATGCGACAGAAGTTTGGACAAGAAAATAAATATATATTATTTGAAAATTACATAACAAATTAAAAATTACAATAGTTGACAGATTAAATTATCTAAAATACATATTAAAAGTATGATTAATTGTCTAAATTCTATTTATGTCACATAAATTGAGATAACAAAATATGATATAGTGAAACCGTGCTAGATCCCGAATGAATCTTAGAATGTATATGCAATTCTTTCTTCTAAAAAAATTATTTAAATATATCAAGATTGAAATGGCAAGTTCTAATACAACACATCAAACAGTGTATAAAAACTAATGTTAGCATTAATAAATACCAGTATTACTAATACAAGCATTACTATTGCAAACATTACTAATACATTCTATTCAAAATTATTTTTTATACACTCTAACAAACAACTCCTACGTTTCAATGGAAGGAATATATACAAAAGTAAAGTTCGATAAAATATTTATAGAACTATATTTTATCGTATTCTCAAAGTCAAATAACTTAAATTAATATGATAGATGGTGGTGCAGAAGTCTAATAAAAGAGGAGTAAAAGTATCCCAGAATCTTTGGTACATAAAAGGATGCATGCCAATAGGCCCAGGGGCTTTAAAAGCTTGGAAGGAGAAAACAACAGCCCTAATTTCTGCTAGGGTGGGAATAAAATCAAGCAAAGGATGAGCAGAAGAAGGAATAGAGCCAGAGATGGAAGGTCAAGCTGGCATTGCAAGAGGGCTATTAAGTGATCAATTTTGTAGAGGGAGGAGTAGAAAGAAGAGATGGACTCCCTGATCCCTTACTGGTTATGGATCCAAACACCTTGATCTTGAAGGGAGTGTATTCTATTTCTTCTTCTTCTATTGAGAGTAGAGGAGTGAAAGAATCTAGTAGTTTGGTCTCCTTCCATAAGCCAGCTGATTCTGGACTTTAACATCCAGAAGTCTTGCTCAATTTTAGGATGGAACTATGCTCATGAGTGGGCTCTCTTTCCAAGTTATGAAGGAAGGAACTTGTGGGGTAACTGGGAGATTCCTGGATACCAGATAGTCTAGCTAACAGGTGCTTCTTGTTGTGAACCAAAGATATTCTTATTCCAAGAAGTAGCAATATCAGCAAAGTCAAGGGTAGCTCCAATAAGATTAGACTCAGCAGGGAAGGAGTGAGTTACCAAAAGAGGGAAGTCAGTATGATTACACCATATTGATTCTACCCTAAAAGGTTTAGAGAGGATTTGGGAGGGTCTAGAAAAGGTTAAAAGTAGAGGAGAATGGTCAGAATGGGTCCTAGGTAGGTGAAGAATAGTAGAATCATGGAATATATGAATCTACTAATCATTACCAAAATATCTATCAATCCTCTCAAGGATAAGATTTTGTCTATGCCTGTACCTCATATTAAACCAAGTGAACTTACTGCTATGAAACCCAAGATCAATAAGGTTATAATAATTAATGCAGTTCCTAAAGAGAGCAGACCTAGCATAATCTAAACTATTACCACCAAATTTCTCAGAGGCACTAAGTAACTCATTAATATCACCCCTATCAACCAACTAGCATTATCAAGAGAGGGAATAAAGTCAGCTAGCTAAACTAACTAACCCAGATGGATCTTCTAATAGAAAAATCACTACTAGCATAAATGATGCTTAAAATCCAACAAGAGGGAGGAGAACTTACCTTCACAGTAGCATGAATGGCTTGATAAGAGATAGAGATGTCTTTAATGGATATGAGCTCATCTTTCTAGAAAAGAACTAAAACCCAGGGGAGCCAGTGACAAAATATTAGTGGAAACAAGGAAACCCTAGCTCATCAACTAAATTCCTATGGTCAGACATCCTAGTTTCTAGAAGATCTAAAATAGAGGGCTGATGAATACCCACTAGAGACTTACAGTGCCTCTTAAACTCAACATTGTTCGCACCCTTGGAATTCCATATTAGACAGTTCTTTATTATTGGAGTTGGTGGAGGTGGGTTCTCTAGCAGGACAATTTTCCCCTTCCTTGATAGGGTAGATGGACTGTGTTGATCCGGACATTTCCTTTTCCTAGTGAGGGGGGAGATCTTTGCCTTGTAAGGGTCTCCTGTCATAGAGTTTGAAAGCCCTAATCTGAGCTCTAGTCTTGAGATGTCTTGAGGAACGAGGACAATGACTAGTTCCTGAGTAGGACAAACCTCTGAGTCCCTTCCCATTGGAGACACAACGAGAACAATAGATTAGTAAGACAAATATCCAACCAAGAGGATGGGATATGAGATACTGGGAGTGAGGCTGTGGTGAGAGTGATCGTATTCTGAGGTGGAGGAGGATAGATCATAGTGCTTAGTGGAAGTGTAATCCATGGAGTCTACATTACAAGTAATATTAAGATGAAGAGGGGGAATGCAAAAGGTCTCTGATTTGGATAACTCAGTGGCATTAAATGCCTTAATTGTGGAGAGACTATTGGCCATCAAAACTCCCAGAGAAGAGGAAGAGGTTTTCGACGGCGTATGGGGAGAACTACAAGGCTGTAAGGGAGTAATAATTTGAAGAGTGAGGTGGGTCCTAATGGGATAATCCATTTCTATTTCTTTATAAGAAATGCAGGGGATAGAAGGGGAATTTAACTTAGGAAAGATATTAAGTAAATTATTAGAAATAGGGGGAATAGGAGTAGTGGGAGTAAGTAGGCCAAGAGAAAGACTGGGCTGGAGATTAAAGCCTAATAAAGGAGTGGATGGGGCCCCGACAACATGACTTGTTGGGCCCAAAACCTTAAGTGTATTAGTTTTAACAGGCTGAGGTAACAGGACCAAATAAGAAGTCGGGGCTGCCCGATCCAAGCCAGAATAGAATGGTCCAGCTTGGGAGACCCGAGACGGCCCAACAGTCATAGTGTACCCTAGGTGGGAAACTTCACCGGCAACCATGGCCTCCACCGTCATGAGGGGGGAAAATTTAGGGGACTTACCTGAAGTAGTGATCTGTACATTGTTATCTTGATCTTAATTTTGTGGCGAGATTGAGTGGGTAGATTTCTTGGGAGAGCTCTTCCGGGGAACTGAGGCTGTCTTCCATTCCTCTATCAACTGTTTATCTGGTGAAGGAGCAGGTGTGGAGGTTGGGTTATCTAAGAAAAGGAGCGATCTTTTCTTTGAACAAGAAGTCACGAGATAACCAAACAACCATAATTTTTACACAGGATTTTCTCACCTTCATAGAACAAAAGCTGCTTATGGTTTGTGATGAACATTGAGGTCTTGAATGGTTTGCCTAGCTCAACTTGAACACAAATACGAGCATATCTACTCCTTATGGTTGAAGAAGTACATGCATCAACATTGAGGAGATTTCTGATTCTCCGACCAATTCTTTCAAGGATGGTACGATCATAAAATTTGGTAGGCAGTTGAGGCAACCATACCCAGATCGCTGTTGACTCAATTTTGGATGTAATAGGGACTAAATTAGGTTCCCATTTTCAGAATGAGACGAAACTGCCAGCCACGAACTAAGGCCCTCCCTGTAGTACAATGTCCTGACTCTCTTTACCTTTAAGCTTAGCCGTGTAAAAACCATAGGCTAGATCGATGAGGCAAAAGGGCTCAAAAAGATTCCAAAGGGTATCTAATTTTGTTTTTAGATTGTTATGAATGGGTTTTCCCCCAAAAACCTTTATTATAATGGAAAACTTCCAAGGGGAGTAGATTCTATTTTGTTTCTGTATCAAAATGGTGATTAGATCACTGTCAATCTCAGAGGATTCCAAGTCTTGATCAGTGCTATCCATAATTTGGTCATTTGGTAGATCATTGGAAGGGATGAAGTTAGCGGTGATGTCTCTGTAGGAGGTTTTGGCATCCATGGGTGTAAATATGAAGGAAAAAGAATAGGATAAGAAGAGCTATAAAGCGGTAGGAAAGGGAGTATGAGAAAGAAAAGGGAATATTATGTAGAGAGGGATGAGACCGTCTCTCTCTACATTTTTAATATTTCACAATGCACTATTCTTTTATATGCACATACTACTCCTAAATATTATTAGTATTATTATTATTATTATAATAATAATAATAATAATAATAATAATAATAATAATAATAATAATAATTTCTCTGTCTCAATTTATATGGCACTTTTGATTTTTCGAGAGTCAAACATTTTATATTGAACCATAAATTGGGCATGAAATCTTCAAGATTTTGAAATAAAATTTATACATTTAAAATTATATAAAAAAGTATTATAAATTACAATTATTGATATTTTAAAATATTTAAAAAATCATATGAAAAAATTACGATTGAAAAAAAACTTGTTTAAATTCTAAAATTCAAAAAGTGAAATATAAATTGAGATGAAGTATTATACTAATAATTTTATATTTCATAATAATATGGGCTCTTCCCCTCTAGTTTTATATATATACAATATTTTTAAACTCACCATCTTAAATTCCTGTCTATTTGAGTTTCTTTTTGGCTCTATGGACACAACCTATTAAGGATTTTATTTTTTAAAATCATTCATTATTCTTTATTAATAAATCACTTGGGGGATTGTCAATTTTAAAGCGTGGTAAAAAATCTTGCATTGTCGTTGTGTATATTAGTAAAATATATACATTACCGAATCTTCAAAATATTTTTTTTCTTCAAAATATTTCGATCAGAGAAACAAATATATTTATTTATTTCTGTACAAGTTAGATGACGATGTATATAATGCGGGTATTGAGGCATATGGGGATGCAGAAGCCACACTTTTTGCCAATTCAGCGACAACTGTTGGGTTCAAGATGTATATGTGAATGGAAAATGAAGGGAAAATAGTGGAGGGAAAGAGAGACACCAAATTAGAAAGTGTACTCTCAAATTGGAAAGTTCACTAATTCTCCCACATTGGTGGGGGAAGGAAACTTTAGAGTGTTTTTAATAAGGACCACTAACTCCACATGGATAGTGAGGCAAGAACAAGGTGGTGCCATGCGCCGTCTTCATCGCCGCTTGCTCGGCTTGGCTTCGACTTTAGATTTGGATTTGAAAAATGATAGATCGATAAGATCTATCTTTTTAGATGAATTTTATTTGAAAATTGTGTTACAAGTGAAAAAGTTAATCCAGAAAATTTGATATTATTATTTTTCTCCAAGTGCGGGCACAATATTAATGCCATGCAAATGCATACGCAACGCATCACGAAGAGATGCGACCCTTTGAGGTAAAAGGCACACTGTTTCGCACTATAGGGTGACCTACATGTGTAGATACAGTGCAGGTATGCAACCTGTGGGCGGAGAAGTAGCACAAAAGCTAATGGAAATTACAAAACATCACCTGTGGCCGCAGGTCCAGCACAGACTAGGCGCAGGGACGTGATTGCTACTGAATAGGTGCCTTTCTACATCCTTTCTGAAAGGACACATTTAAGGCTATAAATACCTGGTATATTTCTCAGGTATAGACATGAGTTTTGACAGTAAAAACACTCTTATTCTATACAAAAACTCTATGTAATCATTAAGTTGTTGAGTGAGTTCGACATATCCAATAATTTGTGGTACCACTATTGTTTGGATTGAAAGCCATTTTATCTGTAATATCCTTGCCTTTTCCTAGCTAGAAATCATCTCAAGAATGCTAGGACTTACTTTGAAATGCAAATCTGTTTTTCTACATGCAGTATTTTTGAGATTTTCACTTTCTATTACGTGGAAAATTGAGTTGGCTTTCCAACGATACCAATTTTGTCCAAATACGACATCAGACGAAGGAGTTATGGATGTTTTACTCAGAATTGTCAGAATCACCCAGGTGCGACGGCCCAGTTGGTGGACAGTCAAACTAGTGACGGACTACCACTTGGACCGTCACTTCCAAGGAAGAAGGGACCCATTCTGGTTAAGGCTTGATGGCCAAGTTAACGGACCATCAACTTAGTGATGGACCACCACTTGGACCATCAAAGTCATGCCAGTTGAGCCACATTCTAGATAAGGTGTGACGAACGAGTTGACGGACCACCAGATATTTGATGGACCGTCACTCATATCGTCAACCCTTATCTAGTGAAGCCCATTTCTGGTCCACGTCTGACAGTCTAAATGACAATCCACCAAGAATCTGACGGACCGTCAGTCGGACTATCACACACCACGTTCAGTTTATTTCTAGCTCATTTTAATAAGGGTATTTTGGTAACTTACCACTCATCTATATAAACCTAATTACACCCGATTTCAACCACTTTTCATCATTCTTTCACTACAAACAACTAGGGTTTCTCCCTAAACTAAATCTTCAAGACCAAGACTAAATCTTCTTCGAGAATCAAAGAATTTCAAATCCTTCCAGTTTAAAAACATCAAGAACCTTGAGTCAGGTATGCGTAATGTTCATCTATGGACCCCTTTCGTTCATAGAGTTCAAGAACCATGATTTTAAAGGAGAAACTTTAATTTCCTTGATGATATGTGATGTTGTTCATGTCAATGACCATTTTTTAAACTTCAGAATATTATTTTAAGATGATTTCCATGAAGCATGCATGTTTGTGGTTAAAACCCATGAAATTGGGTAGTTCAAGATGATTAACATTTGTTGAGAAAACCTATACCCAAGGTGTGCATGCAAGGTGTTTGTTAAAATACCTAAGATGCTAGAAGTCCATATTTACATAATTTTATAATACCTAAATGAAAAGTCCATATTAGCTATACACTCAATATGAATTCTATGCTATTTATGTGTTGCTATTGTTGTGGTGTGAAGCATGTGTGATAATTGAATTATAGAACATGTACATGAAATGTATCTATGCTTTCCCTACCATGTTTGAGATGTTGAATAGACTCATGAAGTACACTATCCCTTATTTATGATATTATGAATTATAGACTCAAATCTTATGATCAAGTCATGTCATATGTGTCAGTTTCCTTCTATCAAGTCTTGAGGGTATTCGTACCTGAAAATATAGCTGTGTGCCTAGAGCCATGTCATGTTGTCATGATATCTTCAGTCAAGCCACGTTCCATAGAATTCAGTTAGTCATGTGACTCAGGAAACCTCAGAAACCTTATGATCTTATTCAGTTATAAATATTATTCTGTCAGTCAATGGAAATTTAGTAAACTAGTTCATGTATAGTTAGTTAAGTCACGTTCAGTCTCTTCAGATGGGAGTAGGAGTTAGCACTGAGCGAACCCAAGGATGGGAACTCACCTGCTTCAGATGAAGGTGTGATTCTTAGAATCAATCCTTACATTCCAGAACTATGTAGCAAGCATAGGTTGAGACATCAACACTGCCAGCTTGAGGGTTGATGGGGCGGACATCCGCCGTTCTCTTTTGGGGACACTGCCAGATTTGAGGGTCACTCACAGTATGTCTTTACTCATGGCACGGTGTTGACACCCTTCCAATCAGGGAAGCGATTGGGCCCTAGTTCAGCTACTTTAGCATACATGGGGCATATCGGTTAAACAACTACCTCCCACAATTTTAGACTCAGTCTCAGTAAAAGAACTCAGATAGTTCTTCATATATCTGTATGCCAGGACTATTAGATATAGTCAAATTAACAGTCAAAACTCAGTTATAGTACGGAACTCAGACAGTTCCATCAGATTCAGGACTGTCAGATACAGTCCCTCATGCTATCAGAACTACATTCTTAGCCATGTATTAGCGTACAGATTTAGCTATCACATACTTACTATCTCAGTTACTATGTATGTATGTTTGCACTCTTATGTTCATATCAGTTAGTCAGTTAGTATTATTCATGCATGTAAACCCTTTACATTAGCTTAACTCACTCGTCTACTCAGTACTCTAGTTGTACAGATGCATTTGCACTATGGTGGTGCTTTCTTTTCATGTTACACCATAGGTTCAGAGACACGAGTTCCAGACCATCAGTAGCAGTCGCAATTCAGCACACGGAGTTGCAGTGAGCCCTCTTCATTTGAGGACGATATTACTTGATTTATTCATTTATTAATTCAGTTAGGTTTTAGTTTACGGAGTTATTTGGAGACATGTTCCTTCAACTCCTTATTCAGACAGTACTTAGAGGTTTTCAGATTTAGTATTCAGATTTAGTTCAGATTCAGTTGTTTTGCGTATTTGCTACCTACATGGATGTCATGTTTTGACAGTTTCTTTATTTAGTTGAACCTTATGGCCTATTTTTCACATTTTCCATATTTTATAAGTATATTATGCAGTGTACAGGTACAGATATTAGTCATGGGTTAGCTTGTGGTCCTTTGGGGTCATAAGTACCGTGTAGCATTTCGGTTCAGAAAATCAGGGCGTTACAAACTTGGTATTAAAGCCTAAGGTTCAATAGTGTCCTAGGAAGTTTGAAAGCTATATCTAGTAGAGTCTTGTGCATGGGTGTATTGCACGCCACATTTATGTGTAGGAGGCTATGAGATGTTTTAAGAATAGTTTCCCTTCTTTCATCTCTTAGATCGTGCTATAGAAAAGTTTTCTAAGAAAACTCATGTAGATTCTCATTTTCCTTCACTCATGTCAACTCCACCTTACTTTTAAGGTAATAGAAACAGTGAATCTCAAGTCCTAGAGATAGGGCTTTCCCAGACAATCTCTGCAGTCAGTTATGGGATTGACCACAGACTCAGAAATACCCTATCAGTCCCGTTATGTTCCAAATTCATATGGATTTCATTCACGATGATGAGAACTTATTCTCTAACATAAATTTAGATATATCATCAGATCCATTTTCAGAATTCTATGATAGCACATGACCTAGAGTTAGAAGCATGCATCTAGGATCTTAGTAATTGTAGAGTGGGATGATATTATCTGGATTAATCAGATTATGAATTCATGGGGATATTTGTACCAATCAGTAGGCTTGAATAGTGCAAGCAAGAATTTTAGTCTATTAACCTGAAATTAGGTATGAAGGTGTGGATGTGATATTAGTAGCATATGAGGAAACAGTAACAGATGATGTGTTTAGTAAGGCAAGCATGTATCGAAAAGAATGTAAGTACTTGATAGTAGATTAAGTGACCTAGTCAGTCCCTCAGATTCTAGTATTAGTGCCTGTATGTCTAGAGAAGCAGTAAGGGAAGACAATTCTCGACCCATGCTCATCTCAGTGTAGAGTTTTGCACTTTAGCTCTCATAAAACCCACTCACGCATTGTATGTCAACTCTATGGTCATGAAACATGCTCATGCATTTCCTTTTTCCATAAATCATATATGGTTTCAGTTCCCAGTATAAGGGGTCCCATTTTACCCCATAGTACGAATCAGTTCCATGAACCCAGCTTATTTACATGCTTTCCATAGAATCATGTACAGTTCCAACTTACTCGGTATTATGAATCAGGTCTCACGAATACAGAAATTCCAGACTCAAGTCATGTAGCTCATGACTTACGTACTCAAGTCACGCATTACAGTATACTTAGTTTCCATGACTCATGATATGCCCCTACAGATCAGATAAATTCAGACTATATCATGTATATTCTCAGTTCAGACCTTTTAGGCAAAACCATGCAGCTGACATTCTACTCCTCAGGTTTCAGTCATGTGTTAAGTTTTGTTAGTGTCCATTCATGCTTCAGGTCCTCCTGATTTAAACCCTTTATTAAGCTCTCCTTCTGAAATAGTGTAGTGATGAGCTATTGCTTAGATGGGTGAGAGTAAATATTTCATGAATAAGATAAGATTTTGTATGCTTGTTTTACACAAGGGTGTATTTATGAAGATAGGCTTGAATGTCATGTTAGTGTGATGGTAGATGGCTCGTAAGAGGTTGTATTTAAAAGTTGTGAAAGTACAGAGTGTGAATGTATGTTCAGATCCTTGACTTATGTCAGCCCCATCACATAACTATCAAAATTTAGTTAGTAGTTACTCAGCTATCAGTGTTCTAGTATCTCAATCTATAGAATGCTTAGTTCTCATGATTCATATTACGCACCTAAGGGTCACACAAATTCATAATATGTCACATATACCCATAGTTTGGATTCCTTGGTAAATCCTTGGGGTTGATGTTCCGTCCCCCAGTCGTCAGATACAGCGTTAGCCTAGTAATCAGTATTCAGTAAAGGACTCAGATAGTCCTACAGGACCATGCCTATCAATTATCAGTTACTTAGCCATCAAGATTCAGTACTTCAATATCAGCCTAAACCTCAGCAATCAGTAATAAGTTACCAGAACCTAACAACGGCTCTAGTATAATTCCTAGTTACAGATTCGGTTATAATGTCAGCTTCAGTTCAACAACTAGATCAGAAAAACTCAATTTAGTTTCAGACTTGCTTGACTATAGCGTATAGTTATTAGTTACTCAGTTATAGGTATTCCAATACCTCAATTTCCAAATCATGCAGTACGCTTGGTCTCACATTCTCAAATAATATAGACCTCATGAATCCATGTTCAGTTACCTCATGTTACTAAATTATCCTTACCTTCTATGCATGATACTCTACAGTTTTAGGTTAACTATTCAGGTTAAGCATAGTTTATCCTAGCAGACCTAGTATTCAGCTGTCAGCTATCCATTTAATTAGATAAGTTAGCATATTTATGCACTCGTGCTCAGTACCTATGTGAATCTTTGAAGTAGTCTCAATTGCAATACATGAGGCTTAGTTACTTCATCTTAGATGATGTTCATAGGCCTCAACTCATCTTACCAAATCTTAATCAGGATACGATTTTATTACTCAGCTGTCTCATATAGATAAGTTCATATAGTTTGGTCTTACCACCTCTCTATCTTTTTGCACTAGCCAAAATTTCATGGAAGAATGTAACCATTCTCAGATAAACTAGCCAGGTAGCTCTAAGATCAGCTCAGTCAGGTATTATGTCTCAGTCACGTATTATGTCTCAGTTTCAGATCTCAGATATTCAGTCATGATTCAGTTCATAGGTGTCTTGTGCACCGTCTCAGATTTCCCTCGGTATCTCTTCCAAGTCCAGTATTCTTCAAGGGACATAGTGTCCCAAGGGGGAGATACACTATAACCCCTAAACTTTTATGATTTAAACATGCCAATCTCTTTTTATGTAATGAATCCAGTTTGGAGTGGTGGGTACCCATAAGTGACCCTCTATCTCCAATATCAGCTGTAAGCTAGGTATTCATTGGCTCAGTTCAGTTTTTGATACTCAGTCCATGTCCCATGTTACAACTTAGTCACGATATCTAATTCACATTATTCAGTTCATGCATCACGTTTCTGACTCATCCATGTTCTTTGTTTCCTATTCATGCTTGTTCAGTAAAAGAATCTCAAGTTTGAGATTAATGAATTTATCTATCTAAAGATCTCTCCCATGAAAAAAGTGAATAGATTCGGCAAGAAAAGAAAGCTCAATCCCTAATATATCGATCCCTTCAAGATTCTTAGTCGTTTCGGCAAGGTAGCTTATGAGCTTGAGTTGCCTTCAGATCTAGCCTTAGTTCATCCAGTATTCCATGTCTCTTTGCTCAAGAAGTGCATAGGTGACCCAACAATTGTAGTCCCTATTCAGAGCATTGATGTTCATAACAACCTCTCCTATAAGGAAATTTCGATCGAAATTCTAGACTATCGATTCGTTGATTGAGAAACAAAAAATTCCCTCTAGTTAAAGTTCTTTGGCAGAACCAGTCCGTAGAGGGAGCTACTTGGGAAGCAGAAGTAGACACGCGAACCAAGTACCCTCACCTCTTCTTCGAAAACTCAGATCAAGCTCAAGGTAACATTCCTTCTTAAGCTTGTTCAGTTTCACGTTCAACATTCAGTATAAACTTGGTACCTATTACAATTGCATACTCAGATATGCGTTCATGTGTTGCTATAGTATTTAATCATGCATCAGCTATGCATTCTCACCTTGAGAAACTCAGTTTATCGGATTGCTCAGTTAAGTATTCATGTATCAGTTATCCATGCATCAGATATGCATGTCAGTATGCTATGTACAATTTGTCAATCAAGAGATCATGTTCCAGCTATTCATGTTTAGATCATTATTTCCCTCCCAGTCAGTTTCATTTGAGGACGAATGTTCTCAATGGGGAGATATTGTAATACCTGTACCTTTTTCTAGCTATAAATCATCTCAAGAATGCTAGGACTTACTTTGAAATGCAAATCTGTTTTTGTACATGCAGTATTTTTGAGATTTTCACTTTCATTACGTGGGAAATTGAGTTGGCTTTCCAATGATACCAATTTCATCCAAATCCGATCAAATGAAGGAGTTATGAACATTTTACTCAAAACTATCAGAATCGCCCAGGTGCGACGACCCAGTTGGTGGACCGTCAAACTAGTGATGGACCACCACTTAGATCGTCACTTCCAAGGTAGAAGGGCCCCATTCTAGTTAAGGCCTGACGGCCAAGTTGATGGACTATCAACTTAGTGACGGACCACCACTTGGACCGTCAAAGCCATGCCAATTGAGCCACATTCTGGATAAGGTGTGACGGATGAGTTGACGGACCACTAGATATTTGATGGACCGTCACTCATACCGTCAACCTTTATCTAGTGAAGCCCATTTTTGGTCCACGTCTGACGGGCTAAATAACGGTCCACCAAGAGTCTGATGAACCGTCATACACCACGTTCAGTTTATTTCTAGGTCGTTTTAACAGGGGTATTTTAGTAACTTACCACTCGTCTATATAA
This sequence comes from Capsicum annuum, assembly GCF_002878395.1. Taxonomy (NCBI): domain Eukaryota; kingdom Viridiplantae; phylum Streptophyta; class Magnoliopsida; order Solanales; family Solanaceae; genus Capsicum; species Capsicum annuum. The sequence goes on from NC_061117.1 coordinate 107,356,868, forward strand.
ACCCAATTACACTCGATTTAGCCATTTTTCATCATTTTTTCACTACAAACAACTAGGGTTTCTCCCTAAATTAAATCTTCAATACCAAGACTCAATCTTCTTCAAGAATCAAAGGATTTCAAATCCTTCCACTTCAAAAACATCAAGAACCTTGAGTTAGGTAAGCGTAGTGTTCATCTATGGACCCCTTTCATTCATAGAGTTCAAGAACCATGATTTTAAATGAGAAACTTTGATTTCCTTATTGGTATGTGATGTTGTTCATGTCAATGACCATTGTTTAAACTTCAAACTATTATTTTAAGATGATTTCCATGAAGCATGCATGTTTGTGGTTAAAACCCATGAAATTGGGTGGTTCAAGATGATTAACATTTGTTGAGAAAACCTATGCCCAAGGTGTGCATGCACGGTGTTTGTTAAAATGCCTAAGATGCTAGAAGTCCATATTTACATGATTTTATGATACGTAAATGACAAGTCCATATTAGATATACACTCAATATAAATTCCATGCTATTTATATGTTGCTATTGTTGTGGTGTGAAGCATGTGTGATAATGGAATTATAGAACATATACATAAAATATATCCATGCTTTCCCTACCATGTTTGAGATGTTGAATAAACTCATGAAGTACACTATCCCTTACTTATGATATTATGAATTGTGGACTTAAATCTTATGATCAAGTCATGTCATTTATGTCAGTTTCCTTCTATCGAGTCCTGAGGGTATTCGTACCCAAAACTATAGCTGTGTGGCTAGAGCCATGTCATGTTATCACGATATCTTTAGTCAAGCCACGTTCCATAGAATTCAGTCCGTCATGTGACTCAAAAAACCTCAGAAACCTCATGATCTCAGTCAGTTATCAGTATTATTCCGTCAGTCAACAAAAATTCAGTAAACCCAATTCATGTATAGTTAGTTAAGTCACGTTCAGCCTCTTCAGATGGGAGTAAAAGTTAGCACCGAGCGAACCCAAGGATGGAAACTCACCTGCTTCAGATGAAGGTGTGATTCTTAGAAGCAATCCTTGCGTTCCAAAACTATGTAGCCAGCATAGGTTGAGACATCAACACTTCCAGCTTGAGGGTTGATGGGGCGGATATCCGCCGTTCTCTTTTGGGGACACTGCCAGATTTGAGGGTCACTCTCAGTATGTCTTTACTCATGGCACGGTGTTGACACCCTTCCAATCAGGGAAGCGATTGGGCCCTAGTTCAGCTACTTTAGCATACATGGGGCATGTCGGTTAAACAACTACCTCCTACAGTTTCAGACTCATTCTCAGTAAAAGAAATCAGATAGTTCTTTAGATATCCGTATACCAGGACTGTTAGATACAGTTAAATCAATAGTCAAATATTAGTTATAGTACGGAACTCAGATAGTTCTATCAGATTTAGGACTGTCAGATATAGTCCCTCATGCTATCAGAACTACATTCTTTGCCATGTATTAGCGTACAGATTTAGCTATCACGTACTCACGATCTCAGTTACTATGTATGTATGTTTGCACTCTTACGTTCATATCAGTCAGTCAGTCAGCATTATTCATGCAAGTAAACCCTTCGGATGAGCCTACCTCATTCGTATACTCAGTACTTTACTTGTACTGATGCATTTTCACTATGGTGGTGCTTTCTTTTCATGTTACACCATAGGTTCAGAGACACGAGTTCCAGACCAGCAGTAGCAGTCGCATTCAGTACACAGAGTTGCAGTGAGCCCTCTTCATTTGAGGACGATATTACTTGATTTATTCATTTATTAATTCAGTTAGTTTTCAGTTTACGGAGTTAGTTGGATACATGTTCCTTCAACTTCTTATTCAGACGGTACTTAGAGGTTTTCAGATTTAGTATTCAAATTCAGTTCAGATTTAGTTGTTTTGGGTATTTGCTATCTACATGGATGTTATGTTTTGACAGTTTCTTTATTCAGTTGAACCTTATGGCCTATTGTTTATGTTTTCCACATTTTACAAGTATATTATGCAGTGTACAGGTACAGATATCAGTCATGGATTAGCTTGTGGTCCTTCGGGGTCATAAGCATCGTGTAGCATTCCAATTCAAAAAATTGGGGCGTTACATTATCCTAGGAGAAAGATTCCACAACCTTTGGTATAGTGAGGGGAATTATTCCTTAAGGACACTCCATGAAATTGGGGGACTTGGCTTTACCATTCTTTTTTATCTCATTTCTGAAATATAACATACCTCTTGGATAGGTTATTCATAATCTTGTGTTGAGGGTGTTAAGAAACTTCATAAGTGTTCTTGTCTTAGACTTGAACTTGTGTTGAAGTTGTCGTTGCGTATATACAGACTTTTGTACCCGAAAATATTGAAAATAACAATAACATGCATGTTGCAAATAAAGTAACTTTTTAGATTTAATATAAGGTAACTTTGTAATCTATCAATTATTGAGCTGGCCTTTAAGAACATGTAATGTTAATTACCTCATTGGATTAGTTATTCATTATTTTGGGAATGTCTTCCACAAATGAAATAAGGGGCCGTTTAGTATAGTGTGTTAAAAAGCAGTTTTGATATTTGCACCGGGGTTTGTTTTGGAGTAAGGCACTAGCAAAATGTCTCAAGGCATAGGAGTACGACTTTAGTTTTGTGAGGCTTACACCTAGGTTCGTCTCGAGGCTTATCTCGGGGCAAGGCTCTATCAAAATGCCTCGAGGCATAGGAGTAAGCCTTTAGTTATATAAAGCTTACACCTTAAGCAGATGACTATATGCCCTAAGCATGCCCAACAGATTTTAGACAAATTATAGGGTCAAATTTCTTAATTAACATTATTGACCCTTATAATTCGATAATAAATACATAATGTTTCATTGATTTTTCACCTATATAAATAAGAAGTTTAAGATTAACTTAAATAGTCAGATATCATTATTTTGAAAAATATAGATATCATCTATATGAATAAGAAGTTTAAGATTAACTCAAATTTCTTGGTTTTATAAATAACATTATTTCACCCTTATCTTGAGATTATGCTAGCATTCACCCGGTAACCCATCTACTAGCGTCTGTATACCCATGCTATGTAGGAACCAGCCGTTCTACTCCTCATACATAGTGATTGACTTGGGGATCAACATTTGGACGGAAATGGTGAGCTTTCATCCTTTTGAAAGGCTCGATTTCATGTTATGGACAATTTTAGACATTTTGATTATATTTTGAATATTGATTTTGTCCATAGTTGGGGCATGTCCTAACTGAATTTCATTACTCCTTTGGTTAGAGGCTTTGTGGTACTTCTATGGGTTGGAATAGGTGAGATCAATATTTCTGTCAGCCTTGACATTGGAATAAGCTGGTGGGATGGCATCATTGTACATAATTTCTCACTGTTCCATTGTATTTTATTTTGAGATTAATTATATTATGTTTTGGAATATCTTTGGTTATGACCTGGTTTATGGCCCTTGTTTCAGTATCGATTTTGTATTGTTGGATTGTTGGTATGGGAAGGTTGGACTCGGTTGGGTCGGTCACGATTGTGACCTTATCCCAAAACCTTCATCTGAGCTATTACACTATCTTGTTATATGCTTAAAATTCAGCCAATCCAAGACAGGCAACTGGAGGTTGGGTTGAGTAATGGGGGTGGTCTCCGGTCCTAATCGGATTTGGGACGCCCATTACGACAAGGCTCCCGGTGGGGTTGCTTCAACTTAATAAGCCGAATTTTACATCGTCACTTATAATTGATCTTCATATTATTGTCATGCATCTCAAAATTATCTTATTTTATCATTCATCATACGTTTCAAAATAATCGCTATTTGGCATGATAACTATCACAAAATATCGAATCCTTATTCTAATATAGGTAGTCATCCACTTTGAATCAATTAGTAAGTAAATTATTGTGTTTTATTATCTCAAAATAACCATGAGGATACTAATAAAGTTTATTATTTATTTTCTTGTAAGGGGTGTAAATTACATAGAACAATAGTAGTATATTTTACAAGAATGTATTCTTTTATTATTTGAAAGTACAAATGTTAGAGTTGAAGCATTTCTTTATTTACATTTATAAAGTTAGTGTAATGATCCCCCAGGTCAATTTCACTCAATTTTGTCGTTTAGAGATTTTCTATAGCTTCCCCAAGTCATTTATGACTTGTTGGAGCTGACAGTTCAGTTATTAGGCAGTGCGCTTGTTTTTTAGAGCCAATTCCCTATTTTAAAGTCCTCGTTGGTTAAAATTGACTATCAGGCAAAAACTTCAGTCAAACGACCTCTTATGCCAATTCTGATAGTTCCAACAGCTCCAGAATCTCAACTTTAGGTTAGGAGGACCCTTGGTCTAAGTCTCGAGGCTTCCGAACTCATTGCAGACCATTGATCGAAAGTTAAGAAAAATGGCATGTAGGTGTAGGACTGACACGACCCGAATCGGGGCCTTGTTATAATGGGCATCCCAAGTCCAACTAGGTTCGGGGACCACCCCTGGTACCCAACCCAACCTCCAAGTACATATCCTAAGTCGGATGAATTTCAAACATATAACAAGATAATATATTTGAAGATACAATGACTTTGGGATAAGTGTACTTACTAGACCAATCTAACCAAGTCAATCCGTCTAATAACCAACCAAACCAAGATAATAACCCAATATGTTTATATATATAATCTAAAAACAAAATGGAATAATCATAAATCAAATATAGTCCAATGGTATCTGCCCTAATAACAATACTAATGCCAAGGTTGACACCAATACCGACACCGCCCATACCAACCCATAGTAGTCCCACAAAACCTCTATCAGAAAGTAAAATAATATTCTGTTAGGACATGCCCCCAACCATAGCTAAAACCATAGTCTATAAAATGACTAAAGTATGTAAAAAACATCCATGACATGAAATGGAACCTTCCGGAATATGGAAGCTCACTACTTCAATCCAATACAAACTGATCCCAAATTCGATCATTGAGTAGAAGGAGTAGAATGGCTGGTTCCTACATCGCCATGGATACAACGCCCAAAGATGGGTTAGCGGGTGAACGCTAATATGCACTCAGGATAAGGATAAAATACTACAAACCTTTAAAATCAAGTAAATAATTATATGTATTCACAACCATACATACATACATCTATATATATATCCATATCAAAAAAGAAAATCGAGTTTAGCATGCCCTTAAAACCATTAACCTGGGTAAGGGAAGCTTAACTGTCCTAGAACCACCCACGACCTACATGGGTCCAATGTTGCCCCCTGAATGGGCCTCGATGTGTGTAGCCGCATGAACCAGAGATACCATAGGAGTAGGGAATTCCTGTGTACCCTTCTCTCTCCATGATACATATATACAAGTGTAACTTAGGGGATTCCCATGTACCCCATAAGTATATTGTCTCTATGACCAATCCTCATGTCAGCAACTATGAGTTTTCAGTGTCTGTTCATTGGACTCACACCTTCACAATTAGCTATCACAACCCGCCTTTATTGCCGAATTAAAATCATTAGCACATAACCAAACCACCAATTCCATTTATTATTAACCAAGGCTATAAGTAGTGGTATCATCATACCGACAAATAGATTGCAAGCAATGTCCTTAGCCAACCTTTTTTAAAAAATAGGGATTCCCATGTACCCGGATATTGCATTATTAAATTTGCTTGGGGGATTCCTATGTACCCCACAATAGTTCATTATTATGTTTGCTTAGGAGATTCCCTTGTACCTCGCAAGGCTTTCAATTTAACCAAACAATGACTACCAAAACATTACCATTTAACCATTTAAAATCATCCAATCCAGTTTAAGTTCCATTACCAAGTTATACCATGCAATAGTTTCATTAAAAGTACAACTATGTAGTAAAAGCATTCTCATAGGCATTTTAACAAACACATTGGGTGCATATAGTTTCCAAAACTAAAACCAAGTACCAATTAACCATATCCATGCAACCAAATGCTCAAACCACCATTATAATCATGAAAACCATAAGTAAAAGACATGGAAAACCATAAGCAACCATTATAAACAAAACCCCAAACATAAAATTGAAAATCCCAAACCATGCCACAATTATTCCATGAAAACTATATATTAAATCATGTCTTTAGTTGAACTAACAATGAGGGAGGAGTAACAGGCCTTAGATTTCGAAGAAGATGGATAGAAACCACCCTTTGCAAGCCCCAAATTGATCCTATTGATGAAACCCTTGTCTTTCTTGACCCAAGAGACTTGAGAAAATTTGAGAGTGTTTCTAAGTGTTTAAGATTAGAATAATAGTGTAAATAATATCCAAAAAGTGTTTTAAGTCATGGGGCCTTAAGAGGTTAAGAGGGAAAATATCTATATTACCCTCAACTTAAACTGCATAAAATTCCCACAAAAAGGCATGACCATTGACACGACCCAAACAGGGGCCTTATCATAATGGGTATCCCAAGTCCAACCAAGATCGGGGACTACCCCCGATACCCAACCCAACCATCCAAACGCATAACTTGAGTCAGATGAATACCAAACATATAACAAGATAGCGTATTTGTAGAAATCTATACTCTGAGATAGGTCCATGACCGTGATCAACCCAAATAAGTCCAACCATCCAAAACCCAACCAATAACCATACCATTAACCAATCCGTACATCCCATACCAAATGAGTTCCAAATATAAATATATACATAATATAAAACAAAATGCAAAAATCATAAATCAAATACCATTAACGGGTGTCATCCCTAATACCAATGCCAATGCTAAGGGAGACACAAATATTGACACCGTCCACACCAACCCAAAGTAGTCCCACAAAGTCTCTAACCAAAAGTAAAATAATATCCGGTCGGGACATGCCCCTGACCATAGCCAAAACCATAGTCTATAAGATGACCAAAATAAGTAAAGACACCCATTACATGAAATAGAGACTTACAAAATATAGAAGCTTACCACTTTAATCCAACAACCGATCTCAAATCTGATCACTAAGTAGGAGGAGTAGAACGGCCGATTCCTGCATTGTGTGGGGATACAGTGCCAACCTTTAAAGCTAATTAAACCAACCATATGAATTCACAATGATACATACATATATATAACCATGCTAGGAAAGAGAACCGAGTTTAGCATACCTTTAAAACCATTAACCTGGGTATGTGTAGCTTAACCATCCTAGAACAACCCACAGGCTATATGGGCCCAGTGTAACCCCTTGAATGGGTCCTGATACCTATATCCGCACAAACTATAGATACCATAGGAGTAGGTGATCCTCGAGTACCTTTCTCTCTCCATGATACTTATGTACAAGCATAATTAGGGGATTTCTGTATACCCTGTAAGTATCATATATAGTCGCCATGACCAATTCGCATATCGGTAAATATGAGTTTCTAGTGTCCGTCCATTGGACTCACACCTTCATGATTAGTTATCACACCTCGCTATTATTGCCTAATGAAAAATGTTGCCACATAAGCAAACCACCAGTCCATTTATTATTAACCAAGTCTATAAGTAGTGGTTTTGTCATATCGACTATAGCTTGCAAGCAATGTCCTTGGCCATTCTTTTTAAGTAAAGGGATTCCCATGTACCCATAGATTACAATATTAAGTTGACTTGAGGAAATCCCATGTACCCCACAAGATATTTGTTATTGAGTTTTCTTGGGGCATTCCCTTGTACCCCACAAGGCTTTTAATTAGACCAACCATAACCACCAAGATCTTACCATTTAACTATTCCAAACCATTTATACCATTTAGGGTTCCATTACCAAATTATACCATGCATAGTTTAATGAATGTCCAAAAATTTAACAAAAAAATTCTCATAGGCATTTTATCAAACAAGTTGAGGGCATATTGTTTCCAAAGCCAAAACCATGTACCAATTAACTATTCCCATGCAACCAAATGTTTAAACCACCATAATAATATGAAGACCATAAGTAATATACATGGGAAAACCAAAACCAACCATTATAATCAAAACTCCCACATATATTTGTAAACCCAAAACCATACAACATTTATTCCATGAAAACAATTCATAAAACATGCCTTTAGTTGGAACTAACAATGAGGGAGGAGTAACATGCCTTAGATTACAAAGACAACGGAGAGAAATCACCCTTGTAAGTCCCAAATTGATCCTATTAATGAAACCCTAGCCTTCCTTAACCCAAGAGCCTTTGAGAGAATTTGAGAGAGTTTAAGTCTTTTAGATTGAGAATTAATAAGGTAAATGGTGTCCCAAAAGAGTTATAAGTTATGGGGCCTTAAGAGGTTAAGAGGGGAAATATCCAAATTACCCCCAACTTAAATTGCATAATATCTCCACAGGATGGTACGACCACCCCACCTCAACCGTACCTTAGGGTACGAGTGATACCCTTATCTCGTACCCTAGGCCTCCCCTTGAAATCCAACAGTATCCAACATACGACCACCCAAACCAAATCGTAGTATGTAGGTAGAATAGAGTCACCTAAGCTTAACTTAAGGCAACATACGATTGACATATTACCATTAATACCCTAAGGTATGACTAGTATGATCTAAATGAACCTCTTGGACAGAAACCAACCAACCCACACCGTTCACCATACGACCAAGACTAACCAAACCGTACCACATTATACGAGAAGTAACCCAAATCGTATGATGTCCAGAAGATAAAAACTAAGAAAGTTTTTACGGGGCAAAACCCAGGGTGTTTCAATCTCTCCCACTAGGATCATTCGTCCCCTAATGATGGATATGGTAGTACAAGCACAAATTACACCTCAACATAACCATTCCAACCTTTAACTAAGTTAGAAAACAAATATGCAAGGAAATTAACCTTCCTTTTACCAAGTTAGAAACAAAGATGTTATCAAGAAAATCAACCTTCCTTTTACCAAGTTAGAAAAAAAAGATGTGATCAAGAACACATACCTTCCACATAATATCCGAAGTAGAAAAAATGCAGATACTTGGACTTCATATCCTTTTCCGCTTCCCAATTAGCTTCTTCCCCCTTGTGGTTCCGTCATAGAACCTTAAATGCAGATACATCCATGGTCCACAACCGACGAACCTACCAATCCAAGATCTCAATTGGGATCTCTTCATAAGAGAGAGAATTTGAGATACCCAATCCTTTTCCAATGGAACAACCGATGAAGGATCACCTATATACTTTTTCAATATAGATACATGGAATATCAGATGAATGAAGCTCAAACTAGAAGAAAACTCTAATTCATATGCATCATTACCAACCCTTCTCAAAACCATATAAGGACCAATATATCGGGGATTGAGCTTTCCTTTTTTCCCAAACCACTTTACTTTCTTCAAGGGAGACACCTTTAGGAACACCCTATGCCCAACCTCAAACTCCAAGTCCCTATACTTTACATCTACATAGGACTTTTGGCGACTTTGGGCAGCCTTAAGCCTATCCTAAATCATTATTACATTCTCCATATCCTGATAAACCAAATCTGGGCCAAACATATCTACCTCACTAAGCTCGAACCACCCAATAGGAGATCTATACCTCCTACTATATAATGCCTCAAAAGGGGCCATCCTAATGCTAGAATGATAGCTATTGTTGTAAGAAAACTTTACAAGCGTAAGATTCTCAACCCAATAACCACCATAATCAATGACACATGTACGAAGCATATCTTCCAATGTAAAAATAGCCCTTTCTACTTACCTATCCATCTGTGGATGAAAAACAGTATTCAGACTAACTTTAGTACCCAACCCCTTCTGAAATGACCACCAAAAATGAGATGAAAACTGTGTACCATGATTAGAGTTAATTGAAATAGGTACCTCATGCAGATTCATAATTTCATAAAGATACAACCTCACATAATCCTCAGTCAAAAAGTTAGTCCTCACTAGTAAAAAGTGATCCGACTTTATTATCCTATCCACGATGACCCAAACTGAATTAAATCAATTATGAGACTAAGGAAGACTGTTAAAGAAATCTATGTTAATCGCTTCCCATTTCTATTCTGGCAGTTTAATCTCCTGATACAAACCCCCAGGCCTCACGTGCTCAACTTTTACTTGTTGACACACTAAATACTTGGCTACAAAATTAGACACATCCCTCTTCATACCATTCAACCAATACATCTACTTGAGATCATGATGCATTTTCATCAAACTGGGCTGAATAATATAACGCGATTCATGCACCTCAGCCAATATTCTTTCCCATAAACTATCAACATCAGGAACACATAACTTCTCTTGGTACCGGAATGTGCCATCACCACTGATCTCAAATACCATTAAATTTTTCCCACCTACCTCACCTTTGATTTTTATCAAAACAGGATCTAACATTTGCTTCTCCTTGATCTTTACACTAAGAGATGATCGAACTAGTTCTTATACCAACACACCAATATTCTCGAAGTCCAAAAGACAAACTCCAAGATTAGCCAAATGATAAATATCCTTCACTAACTCTCTCCCCTCCTTATCACATGAGCTAAACTCTCTATGGACAACCTGCTAAGAGCATCAACAACAATATTAGCTTTACGTAGATGATTGACGAGTGGTGATTTTACCACTTATTTGCACTCAACATACATGCACATTACTATGTTTTGAATGAATAAATAAGTCATAATTGCGATTAAATTCAATAATTTCCATATTTTATAGGAACATAGTTGATAAGATAGAAATATGTAGATTGGAGCTAAAAAGGATCAAAAAGAAGCAAGAAAGTACAGCTGAAGGCCTGGAGCAGACATGGCCTTAATTATCACGGTCGTGGTCTGACGACTGTGATCGCGTCCAGTTAATAAGGTCAACCTACTGCGATTGTGTGAGCTTATCGCGGTCGCAGTAGCCACAGTCGCGGCCAAGCCTATACGATTGTGGCCTAGCAAAAAGTTGTAACCCAAGGGAAGAAATATAAATGAATGTGGCTGATCCCAAATTTGAAAAAAAAAAGACTCAAACCCTAATCACTCATTCATATCATATTCCATCTTCCCCAATTTTTAGACATTATTCTAGGGTTATAACCTCTATTCTTGGAGAAGAAAATATTATATAAATTTTGGATGAAGAATATTTTGGAGTCACTTCCCAGTGAAGAATTAGTGAACTCACATTAAAGATTTATTGGATCTCATAGTTTGAAGTAACATGCAGTTAGATTTTCTCAAATCAAATCAAAGAAGATTTTGGGTAAAATCTTTACTTATTTTATCTTATGGAAAGCTAGTTTTTCCTCTTGGGATTATGCTAGAATAGGGTGTAAATATGTGTGGGATATGATTTGTTTATGCATTTACTAGTTTGTGATGTTTGATACTACTATTGGTTGAGTAAATTGGTTGAGATTTATGGGTGAAATCCCTAAATACCTAAATGGTTTTGATGGATGAAAATCCCAAGCTCTTGAAATCTCAAACCATCTTTGGAAGAGGGGTTTGGGTGAACTTTAGGAACCCACATCATCCTTGAAAGAGGGATGTGGGAACTAAGGTAGTAATAAATAATTTATAAGCATGATTGACTAATTTTCACTATCTTATACATAAGGTGATTATGAAGTTGACTATACTTAGGGCATCATCCTAGAAATTGGGGCGTCTAATTGAGGTATTAGGTGGTCTTGATTGAAGATATCATTAGGTACTAGAAATGGTCAATGAGTGACACCCTTGAGGTTTTGTTGACAAACTAGCCTCAAGGATTTCTAACCTAGCATACCACATCACCAACATTTAGATTTTGCATCAAGTTATCATATGCTTATGCATATGTAGCCCCTAAGAAAGCATAATCCCAAGATCCATGCCTAATTGACTAGACTCTAATATTCGTAGCCCCAAATTAATACTAGAAAATTGCAAAAAGAAATATTATTTGTGACCTTTCACAACCCCCATATTTTTATCTTTTTTGTACTATTGGTTTGAATTTATCTAGTATCTATCATTTCAAACTAATTTATTCACCACTCATATTGTTCCTCATGGATTCGACCCCGACTCCAAAGTTGGTTAAATATATTAATGATGACCACCTTATTCTTAAATTTATGTGTAAGTAGAGCGTTATAAAAAATGACACCGTTGTCGGGAAATAATTTGGTGTATTGAGTTAGTTTGGAATTCTAGCTTACTTGCTTGAATTAAAACTTGTAAATATTTGTTTGTGATTTTCTTTTGTTTCTTGTGTTAGGTAGATTTTTGTTTTTACTTTACTTTTCTCTATGGAATCTTCCGACAAATATTATTTTGGTAGTTGGAAGTCCTATCTTGATGACCTATGTCCATATTTTGACGGACCCTACTTTGGAAGAGATTGCACATATGCTCCTCGGAGAGAGATAAAATCACCATCTCAATCCTATAGGGAGTATGGTTGTTCTTTATGTGGTTGTCAAGAGGGACATTGGAGTGACTGTCCAAATGCCCATCCCCTTATTATCATAACCGAGTTGCTAGTTATTCTTATGAGTTTGATAGGTCTTATGAGGAGAAAAAGGAAGAGAAACATATCAGGTCCAATAGTTTTGAAGCAATAATTCAAACTATTTTAGATCGGGTAACTACAATTGGGGAAAATGTTCAAGACATGCATCAATACTACGAGTTATTTTGAAGGGAAATTATCAAGATGGAGGAAGTGGGCAAGGAGATAAACCTTACAAATAAAACTACCTTGTCCACTTTCCAAGAGGAGGTCGACCAAGAAGAGAAACCAAGCCATGATGAGGAACTTGGTAGAAAAGTATCCTCAGTGATTTCCCAATCAATCGAACAACATGTTATTGAAGATGTTGAAATAAATAAAATGGGGCTAGAGTCAAAAGAAGAAGCCAAGAAAATCTCTTATGACGACTCTAGCTCATTTTGAGAAGAAAGGGCTAAGGAGAAGAAAATTCCACAATTAGGGGTTAGACCTTATTCAAATAACTTTTCAACATTGTGCTTAGAGGATATAATGAGAATCCATATACCTAGGTAAATGATGGATTGTGAGGAGAAAGAGTACAATCCCTACATTTTAGGATTTGACAATCCAAGGGAGCACATGGAAGCCCCACCTAAGAAATTTAACTTCCAATGTACAAATAGTGGCCTATTAATGTGAATACATTTTCCCAAGGAGCCAAACCAGAACTTTGATGTGGAATTGGGTAAAAGGTTTACGTCCTCAAAATGGAGAGATAAAAGCTCCCTCATCACTTTCTCACCTTTTCCAAGTTTCATCTTGAAAGATCTGAATCTTTTGTCCCTCTGCCACTCATTGCATAGTGAATGAAAGTTGGGACGGAGATTTAAATATTCTAAGTGGGAGCACAAAAGTAAGCGGAGAAGGCTTTATTCCATGACATTAAACTAAGCGCTCGATGGAAGGCACTCCATCAAGCCATCAAAAGTGGCCCATATCTTTTTATTTATGCATGATAGAGTAGATTTTATTTTTGCATTTATTCATGCATAATCCATAAAAAGGGAGTGGTAGGAGGAATTTTGATTAAAATTGAAAAAGGGAACAATAAAATTGGCATGTGTAGACTGAGAAGAGGAGTGCAGGAGACCTCAATTTTGTCTCAGTTGCCCCAACCACAACACTAGGACCGCAATCGCGATCGAATCAGTTTAAATGACCATTCGACTGCGCTTTTTCCACATGCACCTATCTCAAATTCACTCAAAATTTTGGCATTGTGTAGAGTATCCGAGTGTTCATTTTAGTCTAATTGCTTCCTCTAAAATGGTATGTTATCTCTACTCTATTTTTTAATGTAATTGTATACTTAGAACTTGTAGTTTAGGGAAAGGCCTAAAATAGTATTTTTAACATGAAATCTATACTTGTTTTTGAGTATTGTGGTAATTGGCTATTGTAGTTGGTGTACACACCAATGAGAAAGTCTTGAGTACCCAGAATTAGGCCTAAATTTATCAAATTTAACATATACACCATGTTTTTGATTCAATGCCCTAATGAATTCAATGTTAATTTCATCAAGTTTGGGGTTATAAGAATACTTTCTAGGCTTAGGATCTTTGATCATGATGTTTATGTGCCTAGTTGGAGCCTAAATTTATGGGTAAAATCATGTGTATTGAATGGTGTGCAGAACTATCGACCATGGTCTCAGGTACCATGATTGCGGTCCCAATGATCGAGATTGCAGTCATTGCTCCACGATCGCCATACCTGAGGGTAGTCGTCTGTAGCAGCCAAAATTTTTGCACACCTATTTCTCACTCTAAAACCTTCTACAACACTACCATATGAGTTTATCTGATTAATCTAGCATAATTTGGGTGTGATAATGCTAATTATGGTCTGGATTGTAATGCTTACAGTTACTAAACTGCAAGGATGAGATATTTTGACAACACCAAGTTCATGGCTGTCGAATGCTAAAAACTCTATTATAGTGATCTACCAAGGACAAAATTACTCCTGAAAAGGGGTATTTGCCTTAATAAAGTGAAGGAGAAGCTCCTATCATTCCATGCACCACTCACTATTACCAAGTGGATATGTTTTGCCCCAAACCCCCATTATGCCAATGAGTATTGGGTACGTGAGTTTTACACAAGCCTTAGCATAGTTTGTCTCATAAACCCATTGATGATGATTTGGGGTAAGCAAATGAAATTTGGGGCAGAACGGAATAATGAGATATATGGGCTCCCGGATGCTGACATAGAGTATTTCTAAGAAAAATAATGTAAGCCAAAGACCTGGATCGCAAACATATTATGTCCAAGAAAAGAAGTTCTCTGGGACACCACTAAGAGATATATTTTGATGAATATCTTCAAAGATAAGGCTAGGCTTTGGCTGAATATTATCTATAGCAGAATATTATTGTGCACTCATATGACTATTGTTATAGATTTGAAACTGCAGATGGTGGCCTGTATTCTCTTTGGCATTACTCTGAATGTGGCGAGATTATACTTTCAGAGTGGTGGCATTTTAAGAACCATAGAGGTACACTTCTTCTCTTTTCTTTCCTTATCACTGAGCTTTGTAAGAAGGTAGAGGTGGAGGGGTATGCTGCAGATACTTGGGTGCACCCAGGCCCCTGCATCTTCCCACTTAAATTTTAGGCTGAGGGTTCCCCTGGGTTAGATTAAAAAAAAAGGTGGATATAGGTAAGTTGACCCAGGAGGACACATACTACTATAGACTTTCGTCAGCCAACCCCTTCAATGATATCTCAGGTCAGATGTAGGTGGTTAAGGAGGTATTGTCCAGATTTCCTTAGGGAGCGGAAGAGCCCTCCACTGCTCCCCATTCATACGTAGCTCTATCAGATTATGAGATATACCAAGAAGAGCAAAAGAAGTAAAGAGCCATAGTTTCCAGTTTGGATAGAGCTTATTTAGCCTTGGATGCATCACACAGAGACCTCAAGGAGTGACACAAGAATATGGTAAAGAGAGAAAAGAAAAGAGATAAATTTTTTAGAAAGTTGTGGAAAGGGGTAAAAGGAATCTTTAAGGTGCTCAAACCCAATGATCGACTACCTTTTCCTAGGTTGGATAGTGATGATGAGTCCTCTGGTGATTGGTCAGCTAATGATACCGGTGGTGATGGTGCCGATTCAGAGAGGACAACTCCTAATGTAGATTCAGGGAGACCCCTTTTACTCTTGCTTTATTGCACATGCAGTGAGGACACTGCTTTTCTTTTAGTTGGGGCACCTCTAAATTTATATTGTTTTGATATGTTCCTGAATATTTTTATGTTGGATGATGTTTTGTTTTGTGTTTGTGGGATGTTATATTTGGGTACTCTGATGGTGCCCACGTTTTCATGGATTATCATGTCATTTTATTTTACTTTTTCTTTTTTACTTTAGTTCTATTTTGATTATGATGATGCATAATGAGCCTTGCCGTATGATATATTGAGTGACAATATTATTAAGGGTAAAGCAACGTGTTTGGGTTTTGAGCCATATATGCAGGGGAATTCTGAGTACTTATGGCATCTAAGTCATTAATGCAAGAAAAGTCTGAGTACCTATGGCATTGTAAATTTGGGATCCCATTGCGTACCATTGGTCAAGTCTGAGTATCCATATGGTTGGTTTGCCCATATTGAGCTGAAATGTAAGGTTAAAGCTTTGGTTGAAGCTATAAGTTAACAAATTGATCATGGTGCAAGTGCAAAACAAACAACACCCTCTGTAAATTTTTTTTCAAAAATCAAGAGCATGGATTTAAGCAACTTTGTTATGAAAACCTTTCTCTTTTTGTGACCCCAAAAACATTTGACTTATTAATAGTGATAGTTACTCTAATTTTGTCTCTAACGGGAGGGGAAATTGAGCGTCCTTGGCGAATTTTGCATGCCATGTGTGGTGAGCTATTTGCATTCATCTCTTGTATACTTGTGTTATCTAGAACTTGATCCATTAGTCTTTTAAGGCTAATTTTTATTGTATTTGGTTGGAGAAATGATCTTAGGCTATCTTTGTGACATTAGAAGCCCACTCTAGCTTAAAAATCCTACCCATGAATAAGTGTCATCCCTAGTTACCCACTTTGAGCCTTTGGACCTTTTTTTCATACACATTATAAGCCGTGAACCCTTCCTTTTATCTCTCTTTTTACCATACCCTCCTTGAACTTGAAAAAACAACTTGAAGCTAAATGCCTAAGTTGTGGGGTGGTGAAGATTGATGGAAGTAGGTGTGAGGCCACAAAGTTGTAAGTGAAATGCCTAAGTGCCCAAGTATTGAAAACAAATGAATAAAAAAGAAAAGGGTCAAATAAATGATAAAATTGCCTGAAAATTACAAGAAAAAGAAATAGAAGAAAATGGGTGAACAAAGGTAGCAAAAATTAGGCATATGAAAAGAGAAGAGATCAAAGAGGAGTGACCCATAGTCAGAAAGGCAGATTAAATAGTGTGATGTAGATGTTCAAGGAAGGGTGTAGCCATGTTGTTCCGAAATGATATCCTACCCTAACCCGAACCTACATTACAAACTCAAAAAGTCCTTTGAGATCTTCAACCATTTACTTTCTTTGTAATGATGACTGAAAATAGGCGCAAGCCTATGGTATGACACGTGTTGACATAGAGAGTTCTTTTGTGTGGGAGAGAGTTCTTGCACTTAAATTCCTTGTTGCATATTTGGTAGCTTGGTGTGTGGAATTTTCTTTATTTTGAGGAGGTATGTGAACAAGTTAAGGTAGGTGATTTTTTCATCTAATGAGCAACGAGGCAAATAGAGTATAACTTATTTTTGATCAAAAGTGAGCCACTTTTAGAGTATTGGTTGTTGTTGCTTGGTTGCTAATGAAAATATTGTGCATCCTTAGATATTATATTTTATGACGAGGGGTGTAGTAAGAATAGCTTAGCCCATATGCAATAAGCAACTTGTGGTAGTGACTAAGATTGAAGTCATTGTGATATTTGAGGCATGAAAATTGGGCAGAAAAGTGTAATGTCTCATGATATGGGGTAGTGTTGCTTGAGGACAAACAAATCTTTAAGTTGGGAGTGTTGACGAGTGGTGACTTTACCTCTCATTTTCACTCAACATTCATGCGCATTGCCATGTTTTGAATGAATAAATAAGACATAATTGTGATTGAATGCACTAATATCCACATTTTGCAGGAACATAGTTGATAAGATAGAAATATATGGGTTGGAGCTAAAAAGGATCAAAAGGAAGTAAAAAAGTACAGTTGAAGACCTGGAGCAGACATGGCATTAGTTACCAAAGTCATGGTCTGAGGTCTGCAATCATGATCTGAGGTTTGCGATCAAGGTCAGTCAATAAGGTCAACCTACCACGGTCACATGAGCTAATCACAGTCGTAGTATCCACGGTCGTGGCCAAGCCTATGCGATCGCGCCTTAGCGGAAAGTTGCAGCCCAAGGGAAGAAATGTAAATGCACGTGGTTGATCCTAAATTTGAGAAAATAAGGACTCAAACCCTAATCACTCATTCATATCATATTCCATCTTCCCCAATTTTTAGATATTGTTCTGGGGTTATAGCCTCCATTCTTGGAGAAGAAAATATTGTATAAATTTTGGGTGAATAATATTTTGGAGTCACTTCCAGGTGAAGAATTAGTGAACTCACATTGAAGATTTGTTGGATCTCTGTAACACCCCGTATAATTCTTAGCTTGATTTAACTCTTAGTCACAAGCACGTGAAGTGTAGGACCTAAAATTTTCTAAGTGATAAGAGAATTAGTCATATTTTTTAGTCCTTAACTTTAATGATTTTTTAAAATTGATCTTCCTAATCCTGAGACGTAGATTTTTGAGTTGATTCTTTTACAAGGGTGTAAATGGGATGCCTCGAGAAAGTTTTAGATTTTTTGGACGAGGTTTGGAACATGTTTGGATTTTGAAAATAGTGGGTCACCGCGATTGCACCGCGTTGCAGTTTCAATAGCGATGGGCCATTTGGCGCATCGCGGTGAGGTCCTAAAATGGGTTTCAGTTGTGAATTTAAATTCTGAAGGGCAGTTTCATCTTTTTCCCATAGCCTTAAATCGTGATAACAGTAGATTAAGACGTCATTAGGGCATTATATGCTCAAAATTACTCAATTTCTCTCAAAATATAAACTCTAAATCTTCCTCAAAGATCAAGAATCCAACCCCTAAGTTCAAAATTTTCAAGAAAGAAGTCAAAACTAGGGTTCTAATCTTCAAACTAAGTGACATAAGGTACGTGGGGATTTCCTAAACTTCATGGGTATATTGAAATCGTTTTGAGTAAGTTTTACAGTTAATAAATCATATATTTACGAAGAGTTTTTTAACTTACATTAACAAGTATGCATTGTGAACCTTTTTTTATAATAATGTTTTGGTCTTAAGGCCTTCTCTTAAATTTGATTTTTGCACGTATATATGTATGTATGCGTTTTAAGTTTGAAAGTTAAATTGAGAGCATGAATATTCATACTACCTCTCTTGTTATGACACCTCCTAATTTCACATGTTATGAATCGATGAGTTTCATATCTAGAAGCATGGTATAAATGTTTTTTTGGCTATTGTTAAATGATTTGAGATCAGTTGTGAATTAAAGAGAGGGTGTTTTCTTATTTGTACATGTTTAAGATGATTATTGAAAGAATTACATGGTTTGCTACAAAGTAAATGACCATCACATGTTTAAGAATTGAAAGAGAGAATCTTTGCATAAGTTCATGTGTTTCGATAGACAAATTCTCTAGTACTGTTTGAATGATTTGGTGGTCTAAGTATTTTTTTTGAATAAAAATATGGCTTAGATATATGATTTGGAAGTCTTGGTATGACGATACCAAATAGATGAATGTCATAACAAAGTTAGATTTTTAGATTTTTATTTCAAAAAGATGTATGTCTTAAAGAGGTTAAAATAGGCTTAAAAAGAGTTAGGTGGTTACCCAAAGGAGGCATTCGAGTGTAAGGGCTCATTGCTAGAAATCGTGTTTTGCCGATATGGGTTTATGATATCCCAAGATAGGGATTCAATGCTGGCCTTGTGTCCGTTGGCGTATTAGATATAGAGACTCTGGCACTTGCAGAAAACTTAGGTTGTGGCCTTAGCCACTGAGGTAAGGGTGGATTCCATATAGCTCATGGGATTGTAGAGATGTAGGGTCTACCACCTAGTTCAAAGTAAGACAAAGAAGCAAGGGTCTACCACCTAGTTCAAAGTAAGACAAAGAAGCGAGTTGAGATTCATTCATATGTGTTTTCAAATGTTTTCTACTGACAGGTTTTATGAAATTCTCTCACCTATATTATATGAAACTGTATTTTGTTTTTGGATTGTTCTATGTACCAGTCCATTTGTATTGACCCCCCTATATTTCAGGATCTGAGGCTTTGTCCTGGGGCCCTGCTAAGAAGTAGATTTTTTTGTCAGAAGTTTGCAGTTGGTTTCATTTGATTCTAGTTCATGTTCTGACTTGGGGCCTTGTCCCCATTTTCAGACATATATCGTTCTTATATTATTAGAGATTTCGTAAACTGGTGTTAAAAGTTTCTAGATGTTTATGAATTTATATTCGTAATGATTAGTTGGATTAAGAGAATGACCATATTTCTATTCTTCCATGTTTTTTTGCATTTCTTTTGAGTATATGAGTTGTGTATATGACTGCCAGTTGGAAAAGGGCGCTTGGGCCTTTATGGTTCAGGATGCTCGTCACGGCCAGGGTCTCTGCTTGGGTTATGACAATCTTATAGTTTGAAGTAACATTCACTTAGATTTTCTCAAATCAAATCAATGGAGATTTTGGCTAAAATATTTACTTATTTATCTTATGAGTAGCAAGTTTCTCCTCTTGGGATTATGCTATAATAGGGTGTAAATATATGTAGGATGTGATTTGTTTGTGCATTTACTAGTTTGTGATGTTGGATTCTACGATTGCTTGAGTAAATTGGTTGGGATTTGTGGGTGAAAGTCCCAAATACCAAAATAGGTTTGGTGGATGAAAATCCCAAGCTCTTGAAAGCTCAAACCATCTTCGAAAGAGGGGTTTAGGTGAACTTTAGGTACCCACATCATCCTTGAAAGAGGGATGTGGGAACCAAGGCAATAATAGAAAATTTATGAGCATGGTTGACTAATTTTCACTATCTTAGACATAAGGGTGACTGTGAAGTTGACTATACTTAGGGCACCATCCTAGAAATAGGGGTGTCTAGATAAGGTATTAGGTGGTTTTGATTAAAGCGCTCATTAGGTACTCTAAAGGGTCAATGAGTAACACCCTTGAGGTTTTGTTGACAAACTAGCCTCAAGGACTTCTAACCTAGCCTACCACATCACCAACATTTAGAATTTGCATCAAGTTATCACACGCTCATGCATATGCTGCCCCAAGGAAAGCATAATCCCAAGATCCGTGCCTAATTAACTAAATTCTAATTATTTATAGCCCCGAATTACTACTATAAAATCCCAAAAAGAAATATTAGGTGTGACATTTCACAACCCCTCTCCCCCCTATTTTTATCCTTTTTGTACTATTGGCTTGAATTTAGCTAGTATCTATCGTTTCAAACTAATTTAATCGCCACTCATATTGTTCCTCGTGGATTCGACCCGTATTCTAAAGTTGGGTAAATATATTGACGATGACCACCTTACACTTAAATTGACGTGCAATTTGAGCGTTATCAATGATAGTGAAGACTCATGTCATAGTCCTTGAGAAGCTCAAGTCATTTCCTCTAACTGTGGTTAAACTTTTTCTGAGTGAACACATACTGCAGACCCTTATGATCCGAGATGATGTCCACGTGCACTCCATATAAATAATGACGCTAAATTTTTAATGCAAACGCCACAACTAACAATTCCAAATCATGAGTTGGATAATTCCTCTCACGCATCTTCCACTTCCTAGAGCATAGGTAGTCACCTTACCATGCTGCATCAGAATACACCCAAGTCCCACTCGAAACATATCACAGTAAACCAAAACCCCCTTATTATCTTCAGGCAAGGTTAAAACCAGAGTCGAATTAGCTTGTCCTTCTACTTCTCGAAACTACCCCCACAAACATCTGACCAAGCGAACTTTACCTTCTTCTGAGTCAACTTGGTCAATGGGGTAGCTGTAGTAGAAAAGCTCTCCACAAACCTCCTATAGTAGCCAGCTAAACCCAAAAATTTCCAAATGTAGGTTGGATTCGTGGGACTATTCCACTTCTTAACCACCACCGCGTTTTGCGGATCTACCATGATCCCCTCACTTGAAATTATATGACCCAAAAAAGTGACAGTGTTCAACTAGAACTCATATTTTGAGAATTTGGCATACAACTGTTGCTCTTTCAAGCTCTAAAACACCATATGGAGGTGATTGGCATGATCCACCCCACTTTTAGAATATACCAGGATGTCATCTATGAACTCAGTGACAAGCAGATCCAGAAACTAACGGAAGACCCTAATTATCAAATCCATGCATGTTGTTGGGGCATTGGTCAAACCAAATGACATAACCAAGAACTCAAAGTGCCCATACCGTGTACGGAAAGATGTCTTAGGCATATCAACCTCCCTAATCTTAAGCTGATGATACCCAGACCGAAGGTGAATCTTGAAAAAGAATTTGGCACCGCGCAACTGATCAAATAACTCATCCATTCTAGGAAGAGGATACTTGTTTTTAACCGTCACCTTATTCAACTGTCGATAGTCTATATACATCAGAAGGGAACTATCCTTCTTAGGCACGGATAACATTGGTTCACCCCATGGGGACATACAAGGACGGATGAAACCCTTATCCAATAGATCTTTAAGTTTCTTCTTGAGTTTCTTCAACTCAGTCGAAGCCATTCTATATGGAGAAATAGATATTGGATGAGTGTCCAGAACCAAATCAATTCCAAACTTAATCTCCCTCTTTGAGGAACACCAGGAAAGTCATCAGGGAAGACCTCAGGAAATTCATTCACCACCGGAACCTAATGCAAAAAAGGACTTGGACCAAATGACAGAGACACCCTTTGGAGATCAATCTCCGAGCTCTAAGATATGACATAAACCTCCCCTTAGGAGCTAGAGAACCACCCTTCTATCCACTAACCGATTTACTAGAGAACTTAAAAACAACCTTATGGATCTAAGAACGCGTAGCATGAGTGCAACCAATCCATACCTAGAATATCATCAAAACCCACCATGTCTAATTCATACAAATCCACCAAAGTCTCCTTACTACCAATAGATACCACACACCCCCTATAGACTCATCTAGCAATCATAGAGTCACCTACTGTAGTAGAAACAAAAAAAGATCTAAAATAACCTCGGGACAAAAACCAAAATACAAAGCCATAAATAGGGTCAAATAAGAGAGTGAAGACCTCGGATCAAGTAAAAAATAAACATCTCGAGAAAAGAGTTGTAACGCACCAGTCACGACATCAGGCGATGCCTCAGACTCTTGTCGGGTAGTGAGTGTATACAATCGATTCTAGCCTATACCAGTACCAGAAGTAGAAATAGATGCAGAAGCAACACCCTTTGAGGCGGGAGCAAATAAATAGGCAATCAGAACCTTGTTCTCCCCGAAAAACAACCTTACAAATTGGAAAGTTTCATATCTGACCACATCAAAAGCATCTTCGCTCCCCTCATCTCAAAAGCCCCAATACAGCCGACCACAGAACCTATAAGAAGGACACAGAGAGGCCGACTGAGCGCACCAACCTGATATTGGGAACCCTGTGCCCTAAAGTTATCGCTACCTTGTTGACGCCTATCACCCAACTGCTTTAGGCGAGGAGCACTAGCTGTGGACAAGGAACCAGTATTCACCCACTTTTTCTTTGGCCACTTACCACCATCTCGATCACTTTTCTGTTGGTCACCACCTTGCTTAGAGAATCTAAACTTCTTACCCGACCTTTCACCAACCTCAACCTATTTTCTCTTTTCCCTCTCCACCTGTTGCATATGAACAACCAACCTAGAGATATCATGTCCTTGATCAGTAAGGCATTATACTTTCAAAGATTAACTCATAAGATAGTTTTAAAGTGAATTTCCTCATCTTAGCCCTCATATCAAACACTATTTTTGGAGCATACCTAGACATTTGGTGAAATTTCAAGGCATATTCCTTGACCGACATCTTTCCCTATTTCAGATTAATAAATTCCTCTACTTTTGTTTCCCTCAACTCCTGAGGAAAAAAGTAATCCAGAAAAGCATTAAAGAAATCTCTCACAGAGATGACTCATTAACCTCACCCTTTGCCTGATCCCATTACTCGTACCATTGTTACGCCATATCTTTTGGCTGATAGGTAGAAAAATTCACCCCTTCCACATTCGTCGCCTGCATTACCCTGAAGATCTTTTCCATCTCATCTAGAAAATTTTGAGGATCCTCCTTCACCTTAACACCAATAAAAGTTGGAGAACTCAACCAACTAGCCAACATTTGTGGCCTCATAAGATGCAATACTGGATGTACCACACTCAGCCTGAAAAGCTACTATTTGAGTAATCATATAGATCGACTGACAAAAATCTTTATTCATCACGTCTGCCTGAAGAGCCTAAGAAGGACTAGAAGGAACCAGTGACACTCTAGAGAAATCACGGACTGAACCCTTAGACCGAGTATGGATCCCATGAGCAGAGCGTGTCCTATCAACATTGTCTCCATTTGGGATATAGGAGTTTTTGTGAGCATCAGATCATCAAGGCATAATCTTAAAGGCGAACAAATAAGAATTAGAGAAGATTCCAGGACCTAAGACTCCACGCTTGAAAATAGAACACAAAGAAAGAGAAATATTCCTAAATGCCTAGTAGCCTTTCTTTTATAAGTGTGGTGTGCTACACACCCTTAAAAGAGACTCTACTCGACATGGCTTTGTGGACTCCTAATTGACCATGTACCTAAAGCTATGATACCAACTTGACACGACCCGAACTAGGGTATTGTAGTAATGGGCATCCCAAGTCTAACTAGGACCGAGGACCACCCCCGATACCCAACCCAGCTATCCAAACGTATACCCTGAGTCAGATAAATTTAGAACATATAACAAGATAGTGTATTTGTACAAATCCAGACTCTGGGATAGGTCCATGACCATGACTAACCCAAACAAGTCCAACCATACAAAACCCTACCAATAACTATACCATAAACCATTCCATACATCCCATACCAAGTGAGTTCAAAATATAAATATATATATATAATCCAAAACAAAATGGACCATGATAGATCAAATACCATTAACGAGTGTCATCCCTAATGCCAATGTCAATACTAAGGATGACACTAATACCAACACCGCACATTCTAACCCATAGTAGTCCTACAAAGCCTCTATCCAAAGTAAAATAATATCCCGTCGGGACATGCCCCCGACCATAGCCAAAACCATAGTCTATAAGATGGCCAAAATAAGTAAAGACATCTATGGCATGAAATGTATCCTTCCGTAACATGGAAGCTCACCACTTTAATCAAACAATTGATCCCAAATCCAATCACTAAGTAAAAGGAGTAGAACGGTCGATTCCTGCATTACGTGGGGATATAGTTGCGTAAAGATGGGTTAGTGGGTGAACGCTAACAAGTACTCAGGATAAGGATAAAATAATGTCAATCTTTAAAACAAAGTAAGCCAAACATATGTATTCACAACCATACATATTTAAAACCATTCTGGGAAAGGTAACCGGGTTTAACATGCTTTTAAAACCATTAACCTGGGTATGTGTAGCTTAACCATCATAGAACCACCCACGGGATATATGGGTCCAGTGTAATCACCTGAACAGGCTCCAATGCATGTAGCCGCTGAACCAAAGATACTATAGTAGTAGGGGATTCCCGAGTACCCTTATCTCTCCATGATACATATGTACAAGTGTACTTAAGGTATTCCCATATACCCCATAAGTATCACATATATTCACCATGACCAATCCTTATGTCGGTAAATATAAGTTTCCAGTATCCGTCCATTGAACTCACACCTTTATGGTTATCTATCACACCCCACCATTATTGCCCAATTAAAACCACTACCACACAACCAAACTACTATTCCATTTATTGTTAACCAAGGCTATAAGTAGTGGAGTCATCATACCAACTATAGCTTGTAGTGGTATCGTCATACCGACTATAGATTGCACGCAATGTCCTTAGCTATCCTTTTTAAGTAAAGGGATTCCCATATACCCATCGATTACATTATCAATTTGACTTAGGGGAATCCCATGTACTCCACAAGATGTTTGTTATTAGGTTTCCTTAGGGGATTCCCTTATACGCCACAAGGCTTTCAATTAGACCAACCATAACTATCAAGACCTTACTATTTAACCATTCCAAACCATTTATACCATTGAGGGTTCCATTACCAAATTATACCATACATAGTTCAATGAAAGTCCAACAATTTAACCAAAAATATTCTCATACGCATTTTATTAAACAAGTTGGGGGCATAGTGTTTCTAAATCGAAAACCATGTACTAATTAACCATTCCTATGCAACCAAATTTCAAACCACCATAATAATATGAAAACCATAAGTAATAGACATGGGAAAACCATAACCAACCATTATAACCAAAACCCCCACATATATTTGAAAACCCAAAACCAGACAACATTTATGCCTTGAAAATAATTAATAAAACATGCCTTTAGTTAGAACTAACAATGAGGGAGGAGTAACATGTCTTAGATTACAAAGATGATGGAGATAAATCACCCTGTAAGTCCCAAATTGATCCTATTGATGTAACCCTGACCTTCCTTGACCCAAGGGTCTTTGAGAGAATTTGAGAGAGTTTAAGTATTTTAGATTGCGAATACTAGGGTAAATGATGTCCCAAAAGAGTTATAAGTTGTGAGGCCTTAAGAGGTTAAGAGAGAAAATGTCCAGATAACCCTTAACTTAAACTACATAAAATCCATGTAGGATGGTACAACCACCCTACCCCAACTGTACTTTAGGGTACGAGTGGTACCCTTATCTTGTACCCTAGGTCTTTCCTTGGACCCCAACAATGTCCAACATACGAATACCTAAGCCAAACCGTACCCAACCATACAATTAGTATCATAAAACCATATACTAGGCAAAATAGAATCACCTAAGCTTAACTTATGGCAACATATGATTGATATTTTACCATTAGTACCCTAAGGTATGACTAGTATGACCCAATCGTACCTTGGATAAAAACCAACCGACCCACACTGGTCACCATATAACTAAGACTAACCAAATCATACCATATCATACGAGAAGTACCCCAAGTCGTATGATCTCCAGAAGCTAAAAACTGAGAAATTTTCTAAGGCTCAAAACCCAGGGTGCTTCAACCACCCTTCCTTAAATCGTTCCCTTAGATACAAGTGGTACCCGTATCTCATATCGTAGGCCTTCCCTTATACCCAAGACCGTCCAATATATAACTGCCATGGATGAACTGTACCTAATCATATGATCAGTACCCTAAAATCATACCTTAGGTAGAATAGAATCCTCTAGGTTAGACATAGGGCCACATAGATTGACAACATACTACTTGTACCCTATGATACAACTAGTATGACTCAACCATACCTTGGACTAAAACCAACCAACCCATACTAGTTACCATACAACCAAGACCAACCAAATTGTATCACATCATATGAGAAGTACCCCTAGTCATATAATATCCAGAAGCCAAAAACCAGGAAATTTTCTAGGGGTCAAAACCCAGGGTGTTTCAATTCTCCCCCACTTGGATCATTCATCCCCAAATAATGGACAAGGCAGTATAAACACGATTTACACTCCAACACCTCCATTCCGACCTTTAACTAAGTTAGAAAACAAAGATGCAAGGAATCATCTTTTCTTTAACAAAGTTTCAAAAAAAAGTAAGATGAAGAACACATACCTTTCGCACAAATTCCAGGAGCAAAAAACAACAATGGATACTTAGACTTCATGTCCTCTTCTGCTTCCCAAGTAACCTCTTCCATCTTGTGGTTTCTTCATAGAACCTTAATCGAAGATACATCCTTGGTCTACAACCAACGAACCTACCAATCCAAGATCTCAACCGGGACCTCCTCATAAGATAAGGAATTTGAGATACCTAATCCTTCCACAGGAACAATCGATAAAGAATCACTTACATATTTCCTCAACATAGAGACATGGAACACCCAATAAATGGAGCACAAACTAGAAGGAAACTACAACTCATAAGCAACATTACCAACCCTTCTCAAAATCACATAAGGACCAACATGCCCGGGACTAAGCTTCCCCTTCTTCCCAAGCCACATTACTCCTTTCATGGGAGACACCCTTAGGAACACCCTATCCCCAACCTCAAATTCCAAGTCCTTTTACCTTACATCCACATAGGACTTTTGGTGACTTTGGGAAGCTTTAAGCCTATCTTGAATCACCTTCACCTTCTTCATTGCCTGGTAAAAAAATTTGGGCCAAACATATCCACATCACCAAGGTCAAATCTCCTAATAGAAGATCTACACCTCTTACTATACAATGCATCAAAAGGGGCCATACCAATACTAGAATGATAGATATTATTGTAAGCAAACTCTACAAGAGGTAGATGCTCAACCCAATTACCACCATAGTCAATCACACATGCGTGAAGAATATCCTCTAATGTTTGAATAGTCATCTCTGCTTGCCCATGCATTTGTGAGTGAAAAGTAATATTCAGACTAATTTTAGTACCCAACCTTTTCTTAAACAACCACCAAAAGTAAGATGAAAACTGCGTATCATGATTAGAGATAATAGAAATAGGTACTCCATGGAGTTTCACAATCTCATGAAGTTATAATCTCTCATAATCCTCATCCAAAAAAATAGTCCTCACTGGAAAAAAGTGATTCAACTTTGTCATCCTATCCAAGATGACCCAAACAAATCAAATTGATTTTGAGACCAAGGAAGAACGATAACAAAATCTATGTTAATCACTCTCTATTTCTATTCTGGAAATTTAATTTCTTGATACAATCCCCCATGCCTCATATGCCCATCTTTTACTAGTTGACATACTATGCACTTGGCCACCAAATTAACTACATCCTTGTTCATACCATTCCACTAATGTATCTCCTTGAGGCTATGATATATTTTAGTTGAACTAGGATGAACAACATAGAGCGATTCATGTGCCTCATCCAATATCCTTTCTCACAAACCATCAACATTTGGAACGCAAAACCTTTCTCGGTACCGCAAGGTACCATAACACTAATCTTGAATACCATTACTTTTTACCCACCAACATCACCCTTGATTTTTATATAGATGGGATCTAATATTTTCTTCTCCTTTATCTCTGCACCAAGAGATGATGCACCACTTCCCATACCAACACACCACCATCGGTGGAGTCCAAGAGACAAACGCCAAGATTAGCCAAACTGTGAATATCCTTCACCAAATCCCACTTCTCCTTATCCACATGAGCTAAACTCCCCATGGATGTCCTGCTAAGAGCATCAACAACTATGCTAGCTTTACTTGGGCGATAGTAAAGACTCATATCATAGTCCTTGAGAAGCTCAAGCTATTTTCTCTGCCTGAGGTTAAGCTCTTTTTAAGTGAACACATACTGCAGGATTTTATAATCTGAGAAGATATCCACATGCACCCCATTCAAAGAATACCACCAAATTTCCAATGCAAACACTACAGCTAAAAGCTCAAAATCATGAGTAGGATAATTCCTCTCATGTACCTTCAATTGCCTAGACGCATAGGCTATCACCTTATCATGATTCATTAAAACACAACTAAGTCCCACCCAGGATGTATCACAGTAAACCATAAACCCAGTCGTACCTTCTGATAAAGTCAAAACAAAAGCAGAAGTTAGGTTATCCTTCAGCTTCTTGAAACTACCCTCACAAGCATCAAACAAAGAGAACTTTACCTTCTTCTGAGTCAACATAGTCAATGGGGCTACTATAATCGAAAAACTTTTTACAAACCTCCTATAGTAGCTAGCTAAACCCAAGAAACTCTAAATGTTGGTTGTAGTCGTGGGTGTAGGCCACTTCTTAACCATCGTAACCTTTTATGGATCTACTATGATCCCCTTACTAGAAATAATATGACCCAAAAATGTGACAATATTTGACCAAAATTCATATTTTGAAAACTTGGCATACAACTGCTGCTCCTTTAAGGTCTGCAACATATTACAAAGGTGATTGGTATGATCTGCCTCACTCTTATAGTACATAAAAATATCATCTATGAACACAATGATAAATAGATCTAGAAACTGATGGGAGACCTAATTCATCAAATCAATGAATGCCAACGGGGCATTGGTCAAACCAAAAAACATAACCAGAAACTCAAAGTGCCCATACCGGGTTTGAAAAGATGTCTTAGAGATATCCACCTCCCTAATCTTAAGCCAATGATACCCAGACCGATGATCAATCTTTAAAAAGAATTTGGCACCTTACAATTGATCAAATAAGTCATCTATCCTTGTAAGAGGATACTTGTTCTTGACCGTTACCTTATTCAATTATCGATAGTTAATACAAATTTGAAGAGAACCATCCTTCTTACGCTTGAATAACAGCGGTGTGCTCCATAGGGACATACTAGGATTTAAAAGATCCTTAAGTTACTCCTAAGCTCCTTCAACTCAGTTGGAGCCATTCTATAAGGGGGAATAAAAATTAAACTTGTGTCCAGAATAAGATCAATCACAAACTCAATCTCCCTATCAGGAGGAACACTAGGAAGGTCATCAAGGAAGACCTTAGGAAACTCATTCACTATCAAAATGGAATGCAAGGAAGGAACCTCCGAGTTAAAATCTTTAACCCAGACCAAGTGATCAAGATACCCCTTGGAGATTAATATCTGAGCTCCAAGATATGATATAAACTTTCTCTTAGGAGATAAAGAACCACCCTCTCTCTAACTAACCAGATCACCAGAGAACCTAATGACAACCTTACAAGCCCGACAATCTAAGGATGCATAGCATGAGTGCAACTAATCTATCCCTAGAATGACATCAAAACCCACTATATCCAATTCAAAAAAATCCATCAAGGTCTCCTTAGTACCAAGAAATACCACACACCCCCTATAGATTCTTCTAGTAATCACAGAGTCACCTATTAGGGTAGAAATAGAAAATAAATTTGAAATAACCTCAGGACCAAAACAAAAATACACAGCCATAAATAGGGTCAGATAAGAGAGAGTAGACCCTGGATCAAGAAAATAATAAACATCATAAGAAAGGAGTTGTAACATACCGATCACGACATCAGGCGATGTCTCGGTCTTCTATTGGGACATAAGAGCATATAACTAATTTTGGCCAGTTCCAATACCAAAAGAAAAATAGATATAGAAGCAGTATCCTTCAGTGCAAGAGCGGATAGAGAGGCAATCAAAATCTTGTTCGATCTCGAAGCAACCTTACCAATCAGATAATTTCTAAGTATATGGCCTGGATGACCATATTTAAAAGACTCGTCCCTCCCCTAATCATAAAAACGTCGATATAACCTATCGCAGAACCTACAAGGAGGACACAATGAAGTCAATTGTACCCCACTAGCCTAAGATTAGGCACCCTGTGTCCTGAAGATATCGCCACCTTACAGATGCCTGTCTCCCGACAGCTTCGGGTAGGGAGCACTAGCTGTAGAGAAAGAACTAGAACTCCCCCACTTCTTCTTTGGCCACTTACCACCATCCCTATAACTTTGTTGATGGACACCACTCTTTTTAGAGAACCTAAACTTCTTTCCTTGCCTTTCTCCTATTTTAGCCTACTTTCTTTTTTTTCTCTTCCACCTATTACATTTGAACAGAAAACTTAGAAATATCCATATCCTTGATCAGTAAGGCATCTTACTCTCAAGGATCAACTCACAAAATAGTCCTAAAGTGAACTTTCTCATACTGGTCCTCTTATCCGACACCATCTCCATAGCATACCTAGATAGTTGGTGAAATTTTAAGGCATAATCATTGACTGGCATCTATCCCTATTTTAGATTAACAAATTCCTCTTCTTTTACTTCCATCAACTCTTAAGGAAAGAAGCAGCCTAAAAAAGCTTTATAAAAAGTCTCCTATAGAGATGACTCCTCAATATCACCCCTTTCCCTATACTATTACTCATACCATTGGTAAGCCATATCCTTCAACTAGTAGGCAGCAAAATCCACCCCTTCCATAATTTTAGTATGCATCACCTTGAATATCGTTTCCATCTCATCCAGAAAAACTTGAGGATCCTTCTCCATCTTAACACCAATGAAAATTAGAGGAATTAACCTTATCAACTGGCCAACCTTTGTGGCCTCCGAAGATGGAATAATAGATGCACTATAATCAACCTGATAAGCCACCAACTGAGCAATTATAAGAATCAACTAACAAAACTCTACATTAATTATGTTAGCCCGAGGAACCTGAGGAGGACTAGAGAGAATGGTGGAACTTTAGAAAAGTCAGGGGCTAGGCCTCTAGATTGAGTATGAATCCCATGAGTAGAACGTGTCCCATCGACATCATCCCCAGTTAAGACAGAAGGGTTTTTCTGAGCTTCAGATCATCGAGGCATAATCTAAAAAATGAATAAATAGGAATTAGAGAAGATTCTAAGACTTAGACTCCAAGCTTGAAAATAGAACACAAAGAAGAGAAATATTCCAAAATGCCTTGTAGCCTCTCCCTTATGAGTATGGCATGCTACACACCCTTAAAAGTGACTCTACTCTAAATAGCTTTGTAGACTCCCCAATAGACCACGAACCTAAAGCTCTGATACCAACTTGACACTCCCCAAACTAGGCCTTGTCGTAATGGGCATCCTAAGTCCAACTAGGACCGGGGAACACCCCTGATACCCAACCCAACCTAACCTCCAAGCACATGCCTTAAGTAGAATGAATTTTGAACATATAACAAGCTATCATATTTGAAGATACAATGACTTTGGGATAAGTCTACTTCCTAGACCAACCCAACCAAGTCAATCTATCTAATAACCAACAAAACTAAGAAAATAACCCAATATGTTGATATATATAATCCAAAATAAAATGGAACAATCATAAATCAAATATAGTCCAACGGTATCAGTACTAATACCAATACTAATTCCAAGGCTAACACTAATATCTATACCACCCATACCATCTCACAGTGGTCCCACAAAGACTCTAACTGAAAGTAAAACATATTCGGTTGGGACATGCCCCCAACTATAGACAAAACTATAGTATACAAATTGACCAAAGTATATAAAAGAATCCATGAAATAAAATGGAGCCTTCCAATATATGGAAGCTCACCACTTCAATCCAATACAAACTAACCCCGAATCCCAACACTGAGAAGGAGGAGTAGAATGGCCAGTTCCTGCATTACATGTGGATACTGTGACCGAAGATGGGATTATAGGTAAAAGCTAGGATGCACTCAGGATAAGGATAAATTAATGCCAATCTATAAAATCAGGTAAACAACCATATGCATTCACAACTATATATATATATATATCCATGCCGAGAAAAAAAATTGTGTTTAGCATGCCTTTGAAATCATTAACCTAGGTATAGGAAGCTTAACCATCCTAGAACCACCCACGAGCTATGTAGATATAGTTTTACCCCTTGAATGAAAGTCGATACATATAGCCACATAAACATTAGATACCATAGAAGTAGGGGATTCCTGTGTACCCTTCAATCTCTATAATACATATATACAAGTGTAACATTAGGGATTCCTGTGTATCCCATAAGTATATGGTGGCTATGACCAATCTTACTGTTGGAAAAAATGAGTTTCCAGTGTTCGTCCATTGGACTCATACCTTTACGGTTAGCAATCACACCCCGCCATTATTGCCAAATTAAAACCATTAGCATACAACCAACTGCAAATTCCATATATTATTAACCAAGGCTATAAGAAGTGGTATAGTCATACCGACTATAGCTTTCAAGCAATGTTCTTAGTCAGCCTTTTTAGAGAAAAGGGATTCCCATGTACCTAGAGATTACATTATTAAATTTGCTTGGGGATTCCCATGTACCCCACAAGTATTTCATTATTATGTTTAATTGGGGAATTCCCTCGCACCCTAAAAGGCTTTCAATTTAACCAAACAATGACCACCAAAACCTTACCATTTAACCATTTGAAATCATCCAATCCAGTTTAAGTTCCATTACCAAGTTATAATATGTAATAGTTGCATTAAAAGTCCAACTATATAGTAAAAGCATTGTCATAGGTATTTTAACAAACACATTGAGGGCATATAGTTTTCAAAACCAAAACCAAGAACCAATTAACCATTCCTATGCAACTAAATTCTTAAACCATCATTATAATCATGAAAACCATAAGTAAAAAACATGGGAAAACCATAAGCAACCATTATAACCAAAACCCCAACATATGTTTGAAAACTCAAAACCATGTCACAATTATTCCATAAAAACATATATTAAATTATGCCTTTAGTTGAACTAACGATGATAGAGTAGTAACATGCCTTAGATTTCAAAAAAGACGAAGAGAAATCACCCATTGGAAGCCCTAAATTGATCCTATAGATGAAACTCGAGACTTTTTTAACCCAAGAGCCTTGATAGAATTTGAGAGAGTTTATAAATGTTTAAGATTTGAATAATAAAGTAAATAATATCCCAAGAGCGTTTTAAGTTGTGGGGCCTTAAGAGGTTAAGAGGGGAAATATCTAGATTGCCCCCAACTTAAACTACATAAAATTATCGTAGGAAGGTACAATCACCCTTCCCAAATCATACCCTAGGGTATGAGTGGTACTCATACCCCGTACCCTTGGCCTCTCCTTAGACCCCAACACTATCCAAAATAAGACCACCATGTCCAAACCATACCAACCATACGACTAATACCCTAAAATCATACCTTAGGCTGAATAGAATCCTCTAGGTTAGCATAAAGAAATATACAATTGGCAACATACTACTAGTAACCTAAGATAGGACTAGTATGACCCAACTATACCTTTGACATAAACCAACCAACCAACACTGGTTACCATACGACCAAGACCAACCAAACTATACCATATTATATTAGAAGTACCCAAGTCATATGATGTCCAGAAGCCAAAAACTAGGAAATTTTCTAAGGGTCAAAACCCAGGGTGTTTCAAGGAACCACTTTTCATCAAAATAACCTCAAATAGGAATTTTGACTGTTTCATTGAACCTAGAACATCAAATTTTATAGGGTATCTTAAGTCTTTAAGGTATATAGAGTTTCAAATAAATCCCGAGGGGTTGGTGGAGACTTGGAAATTTTCAAGTCTCATTTGATACTAGTGCATTTGCTTAAGCACCCATTGGGTTGCTTAAGCAAAGGCTACTTAAATGGTCAGCCAGTCGCTTAAGTGACCTAGCTTACTCAGTAGGTATCACTTACGAGATGCATTTGGCACTTAATAGATGTCCGCATAAGCAGCCAAAGGTCACTTAAGTGACATGCACAGGCTCTGTAAGTATCACTAAAGAGATATTTGATCGCTTAATCGATGACCTCCTAAGTGACCTAGTGTCTGCTTAAGTGACACCTGGGCACCTGGGAACCTTATAAACTCCCTACTTAGCCTGTTTTATCCTATTTTCACCAATTTTTAAGAGTGTCGAATCCTAAAAGAGCAAAAAATTGAGAGATCTATTAGTGAGATTCCATCAAGGACAATTTGAATGATTTTCTCTGAGTTCTTGGTGAGATTCCATCAATTTCATGATTAAATCCATTATCATTTTTCAAAATTCTTAAAATATTGTTGGGTTTATTGTAGCACCATTTGAACTCGTAATTCACCAATTCTTAAAGGTAAATGTTCCTTGATCATAGAGGGACGTATTGTCGCTTTCAAAGGTGCGATTCCGCAAATGGTCCCCACATGGGATTTTTGCATAATTTTGAACCCAAAGCATAATAGTACAATATGGGTATCATTATTCTCGTGTTGATGAGTATATTATAATTTTGATAGCATGGAATCTTGGAAAAGCTTCTCAAAAAGGGAAACCATTAGTTTTGCAGATTTTTTAAGCTTTTCTTCGATGTCCAAGTAGGCTAGGTTTATCTTTCTTATAGATTAAGGTAATTCATGGTATACTTATGATATTATGCTACATATAGGATGGGAATTAGTTCTTGGATGTATGATTGGTATAATTAGTATTATTTGAACTATTTAGTCAATTAAGAAACCATAGGCATAATTGACATAGTTGCTCATAATTTAGATGGAATTGCTATCTCAGGGATAATTCTATCTTAATTAACATATAGAAGTGAATTTAGATACCTTATACTAGTTTGGGATTGAATTTGACTTAGAGCAAATTTTAAGGATTACAAGTAGGCCTCTCTGATCCACCTTAAACCAAGATTCGTGTTAGCTCTTGTAAACTTCTATACACCATGTAATACCTTTTAAAATACTTATTTTTGAGTCTAAGGAGATTGGATATATAATATTAATGCTATTTTGGTACTTGGATATATAATATCTATGCTAGTTTGTTACTTAGGAGTCGGTGCTAATTCTGGACAAAACCAGGTGGTTTATTGATACTGTGCTTCAATTTAAATCCAGTAATTGACGATGATATTAATGACACAATTTTTGGTTTAAGTCCTACAAATAATGATGATAATATGAGTTTCAATTTGAGTCTAGCATTAGGAGTTTATTTATGATATGATATGATATGGATGGATTCATGGTTATGAATTGATATTCAAAAAAATTTATGGAACTTTGATTATTTACTTGCCTTTGATTTCACCCTTCAAGATTATGGGGCCCCACGTTGGGTTATTTACTTTTTTGCTTACTGGCTTATGGGTCTTGTAGTATTATTTATGCTTTCTTATATATTACATCTATTTTGGCCACTTACTTATAGTTTTGGAGTGATATTTTAGATTTACCCTTTTTACTTCAACTTAACTTATTTATCTTGTATATTATCATACTGATCTGATGATCTAACTCAGTTGGCCGTTGATGCCTACTGAGTACCCATGGCTTTGGTACTCATTCTATACTTTTCTACCTTTTTGGTGCAAATCTGAGTACTAGTGGCTGCTATTGATGTGGTGATCATGTTGAGTTGATTTTGGAGATAGGGTAAGCTCTCAAAGTCAGAGTTGCCCTTTTTTCTACTAGTTATGTCATCTTTCACTATTTGAGACAATATGTATTGATTATTATAGTAGTTATGTTCTTTTTAATGGTGGCTTTTGTATGGACACTACTAGGTCGTTGGATGGTTATTGATGTTTTATCTATCTTTTAGACTGTTAATATTGTCTTATTATTACTATGAGTCTTTACTTGCAATTTTTTTGCTTTTATGCCTTTTCTCCCC
This sequence comes from Capsicum annuum, assembly GCF_002878395.1. NCBI lineage: Eukaryota > Viridiplantae > Streptophyta > Magnoliopsida > Solanales > Solanaceae > Capsicum > Capsicum annuum. The sequence goes on from NC_061117.1 coordinate 107,393,896, forward strand.
AAATTAACCCATTTCTTATAGCTTTAGGCTACGATTTGTCTTACCTACTAGTGGGATAAAGTAGGTGCCATAATGACTTGTAAATCAAGCCATGACAAATTTATATCTAAGCCTAGGTTCACCAGGATTGTTTGCATAAGAGCAAGTGTCTAGTAGAGTCCTGCAGATCAAAATAATAATATCCATTTCTTATCTTTAGGAGGCTATAGGACATTCTTTGGAGTTCTTTATTTTTTTCAATTATTTCGTGCTAAGGGTCTGAGTTGGTTTCTAATGATTCTCTTAGTTTCACTCTTCCACAAATAGCTAGGACACATGTTCCACTACTTAAGATGAGGATTTTGACTTTAAGGCTAAGGAACCTATTGTTATTAGTAGATGTCCTAGGGGATAAGGACAACCTAGGAATGCATCCCCAACTAGGGACCTGGATAGGGGGCCATGACCAGACCCTATTTCTATTTTTGAGTAAGACATTCTTTAGTCGTATTTCTTCTATTTCTATTTTTGAGTCAGACATTCTTTAGCCACAGCCAGTGGTGGACCAGGGACCAAACTAGGCTCCATCGAGGTTCATTTCTTCTTCAGTGCTCAGGGAAACTTTCAATTAGATGTTGGGATTAGTTGGTGGTTCACATTCTAGTGGTGCACAATCTACAAATTAGAGTGGTACTAAGGTGGGGGCGTAACCTATGGTAATGACTTCTAGAGTTGAGGTCCTTTTTGTACTGATAGTTACATTGTTGGTAGTTTCTCAGTTGGTGGTTATCGAAACCCCCTGGGTTTTGATCCTTGTAAATATCTTAGGTTTTGAACTCTCTGGACATCATACGACTTAAGCTTATAAGTCAAATGATGTAGGTATGGTTTAGGGGGTCTTGATCTTATGATAATTAGTGTGATCTAGGTTGCATTGTTTCCAAGGTATCAATGGACATCATAAAGGTCACATAGAGATAGTACAAGTGGTATAGTCCAATTTGTATGTCATCTAGTGTCCAACCCCTTTGAGTCTATCTTGGATACAGTTTGAGGGTACTACTCGTATTGTATGTGTACGACTTAGGCAAGGGTAGTCATATAATGGATATTGTGTGATGTCCAATATTCTATCTAGGGTACGAGTGATGGGTACCACTCATATGTTGTGGGTAAAAGTTATAGAGAAAATCGTACCCTCCTGTGGTTATTTTTACAGTTTAAGTTAGGGATGTTTCGGACACTTCCCCTCTTAACCCCTTTTAACCCCAAAACTTAAAGCACTACTGGGACTATATTTACCATAGTCTTCTTTAACAAAAATATTCAAAACACTCTCAAATATCTCTCAATTTCTTGGGTTAAGCAAAGGCTAGGGTTTTCTTCAAGGTGGTCAATAAGGCTCTCAAGGGTGGTTTCTCTCTGTCTTCTTCATTATCCAAGAAATATTACTCCTCCCTCATTATTAGTTCCAACTAAAGATATGTTTATGAATGGTTTTCAAGGCATGATTGTGATAATGTTTTGGGTTTTAAAATATATATTGGGGGTTTTGGTTATTAATGGTTAGATAATGTTTTCCCATGTTTTTACTTTTGGGTTTCATGTTGTAATGGTTGTTTGAGAATATGGTTGCATGGAAATGGTCAATTGGTACTTGGTTTTAGTTTTAGAAACTATATACCCTCAACATGTTGGTTAAAATGCCTACAAGAATGCTTTTGTACATAGTTGGACTTTCATTGATAAACTTTGCATGGTATAATATGGTAATAGAACCTAACTTAGTTTAAATAGTTTTAAATAGTTAAATGGTAAGGCCTTGGTGGCTATAGTTTGGTTTAATTGAAATACTTATGGGGTACATGGTAATCTCCCAAGCAAATTTAATAACAAAATCTATGAGGTACATGGAAATTCCTTAAAAAGTTGGCTAATGACATTGCTTGAGAGCTATAGTCGGTATGACGATACAACTTCATAAAGACTTCACTAATAATACATGGAATTGGTGGTCTGGTGGTGTACAAATGGTTTTAATTAGGCAATAATGGCGGGTTGTGATAGCTAATCATAAATGTGTGAGTCCAATAAATGAACATTAGAAACTCATGTTTGCCAACATGAGGATTGGTCCTTGTGACCATATACTTATGGGGTATACGGGAATCCCCTAAGTTATACTTGTATATATGTATTATGGTAGGCGAAGGGTACATGAGAATCCCCTCCCCTATGATATCTCCATTTCGTGCGGCTACATGCATTAGGGCCCAATCAGGGGGTAACACTGGACCTATATAGCCTGTGGGTGGTTCTAGGATAGTTAAGCTACAATAACCTATGTTAATAGTTTTAAGGGCATGCTAAATCTGATTCCATTTCCCAAGATGTATACGTATGGATGTGCTTGCATATGGTTATTTACTTTGTTTTAAATATTGGTATTATTTTATCTTTATCTTGAGTGCAAGCTAGCATTCACTTGCTAACTCATCTTCGAGAATAGTATCCCCACGTGATGCAGGAATTGGCCATACTACTCTTGCTAAGTGATTGGATTCGGGGATAACTTGTGTTGGATTGAAGTGGTGAGCTTCCATTCTCTGTAAGGATCTATTTCATGTTATAGGTTTCTCTACATACTTTTGTTATTTCATTGACTTTGGTTTCGATGATGGTCAGGGGCATGTCCTGACTGGATATCATTTTACTTTCGGATAGAGGCTTTGTGACACTACTTTGGGTTGGCGTGAGAAGTGTTGGTATTAGTGTTAGCCTTGGCATTGGCATTGGTATTGGGTATGTCACTGTTTAACACTATTTTATTTATGATCATTCAATCTTGTTATGCTATATAATTAAAATTCTTCTAACATCGAGTGTAGGGTGGTTATGGTTGTGTTTTGGGGTATCCTCCGTCCTAGTTTATCTTGAGGCACCCAACACGACTAGGCCCCAGTTTGGGACATGTTTGACTGGTATCAGATCCCTAGGTTCATGGATAGTTGGGAGTCCATAAAGTCGTGTTGTGTAGAGCCTCTTTTAAGGGTGTGTAGCGCACCACACTTATAAGGAAAAAGTTAAAAAACATTTAGGAATGTTTCTCTTTCTTGTGTTCTATTTTCAAGCTTAGAGTCTAAGTCTTGGAATCTTCTCTAATTCCCATTTGTTCACTTTTCGAATCATACCTCGATGATTTGAAGTTCACAAAAACTCCTGTATCCTAACTGGGACAATGTTGATGGGATATGCTCTATTCATGGGATCCATACCCATTCTAGGGGTCCATTCCCAGATTGTTTTTGAATTCCACTACCTCCCTTTAGTCCTTCTTAGACTCCTCAGGATAAAGTACTGAATGTGGAGTTTCGTCAGTCCATTCATATGTTGGCATAGTTAGTGGCTACTCAGTCTGAGCATGGTATTCCTGTTACTCCATCTTCTGAGGCCACAAGGGTTGGCTAGTTCATGAGGTTAAACCCTATGACCTTTATGGGTGTTAAGGTGGAGAAAGATCCTTAAGGTTTTCTTGATAAGATGGAAAATATCTTCTGTGTTATGCATGCCACGAATATGAAGGGCATGAATTTTGCCACCTATCAATTGAAGGATGTGCCGTACCAATGGTATAAGGAATGGGAACAGTCAAACGGTGATGGTTATAAGACATCCCTGTGGGAGAATTTTTCTAATGCTTTCCTGGACTTCTTCTTTCCTCTGGAGTTAAGGAAAGCAAAGACAGAAGAATTTTAAATTTGAGGTAAGGTAAGATGTATATTAAGGAATATGCCTTAAAGTTTCACTAGTTATCTCGGTATGATCCAGAGTTAGTTTCTAGTATGAGGGACCAAATAAGAAAGTTTGTTTTGAGATAATCTCATGAGTTGATCCTTGAGAGTAGGGATGCTTTGTTAATCAAAGACATAGATATCTCTAGGTTGGTTGTGTACATGCAGCAAGCAGAGAAAGAGAAAAAAAGTAGGTTGAGATAGGTAAAAGGCATGGTAATAAGTTTAGGTTCTCTAAGCAGGGTGGTGGCCAACAATAAAGTAGTAGGGATACTGGCAAGTGGCGTAAGAAGAAGTAGGGAAACTCTAGGTCTAACTTGATGGCTAGTGCTCTCTACCCAAAGCCGTCGAGTGATAGATATTTGTAGGGTGGCAACAACTTTAGGGAATAAGGTGCCCAATCTCAGGCTAATAGGGCTCAGTCAGCTCCATCATGTCCTCTCTGTAGGTTCTGTAGTCATTTACATTGAGGTTTTTATGGTGAGGGAAGGGACATGTGCTTCAGATATGTCTAGCTAGGGCACATACTTAGAAATTATCCTATTGGTAAGGATACTTCAGAGGCAAACAAGGTTCCAGTTGCTTCATCTTTAGCTCTAGCACTAAAGGCTACACCATCTGGTTTCGGCACTAGTCAAAACTATCTTTATGCTCTCGCTACCCAGGAGGAGTCTAAGGTGTCACCTAACATCGTGACTGGTATGCTGAAACTCTTTTCATGAGATGTGTATTATTTACTTGATCTAAGGTCCACTCTCTCTTATGTGACCTCATTTGTGGTTGTATATTTTGATTTTGGTCTAAAGTATATTTCAAACCCTTTTTCTCTTTCTACCTTGGTAGGTGACTTTGTGATTACTAAAAAAGTCTAGAGTGGTGTATGGTATTTATTGGTAGTAAAGAAAATTTAGGGGATCTGTTTGAATTAGATATAGTGGATTTTGATGTTATATTGGGGATTGATTGGTTGCACTCATGCTATTCTTTTCTAGACTATCGGACCCATAAGGTTGTCTTTAAATTTCCTAATGAGCCAATTATCGAGTAGGAGGATGGTTCCTTAGCCCCTAAAGGGAAGTTCATATCTTATCTTAGATCTTGGAGATTAATATCCAAGGGGTGTCTCTATCATTTGGTCTGGGTTAAAGATTCTAACTTGGAGAGTCCTTTGCATTCTATTTTGGTGGTAAATGAATTTCTTAAGGTCTTCCTTGATGACCTTCTTGGTTTTCATCCTGATAGGCAGATCGAGTTTGGGATTGACCTTGTTTTGGACACTTGTCCAATTTCTATTCCTTCATATAGAATGGCTCCAGTTGAGTTAAAAAAGCTTAAGGAGCAACTCAAGGATCTTCTAGATAAGGGTTTGATCCATCCAAGTATGTCCCTGTGGGGCACACCATTGTTGTTTGTATGCAAGAAGGATGGTTCCCTTCGGATGTATATTTATTACTGACAGTTGAATAAGGTGATGGTAATGAATAAGTATCCTCTTCTAAGGATAGATGACTTGTTTGATCAGTTTCAAGGTGCCAAAGTTTTTTCAAAGATTGATCTTTAAACTAGGTATCATCAGTTTAGGATTAGGCAGAAGGATATCCCTAATACTGCCTTCCAAACTTGGTATGGTCATTATGAGTTTCTAGTTATGTCTCTTGGGTTGACCAATGCCCCGGTTGCATTCATGGATTTGATGAATAGGTTTTTTTGTCAATTTTTAGATTTGTTTATCATTGTGTTCATATATGACATCTTAGTGTACTCTAAGAGTATGGTGGATCATGTTGAGCACCTCTGCATTGTGTTGCAGACCTTGAAGGAGAAATAATTGTATACCAAATTCATGAAATATTAGTTCTAGTTAAACACCATCACTTTTCTATGTCACATTATTTCTAGTGAAAGGATCATGATGGATCCGCAGAAGGTTGCAGTGGTTAAAAAGTTGCCTAGACCCATGACTCTAACTGATATTCAAAGCTTCATGGGGTTAGCTGGTTATTATAGGAGGTTTATGGAATTTTTTTCAATTATAGTTGCCCCATTGACTAAATTAACTTAGAAGAAGGTAAAGTTCTTGTAGTCGGATGCTTGTGAGGGTAGTTTTGAAAAACTGAAAGATAAGCTAACTTTAACTTTGATCTTGACTTTTCTTGGAGGCACTGATGGGTTTATTATCTATTATGATGCATCTTGTGTGGGACTTTTTTATGTTCTGATGTAGCATGGTATGGTGATTGCTTATTCCTCTAGGATGTTAAAGGTGCATGAGAGGAATTAGACTACTCATAACTTAGAATTATTAGTTGTGGTGTTCGCATTGAAAATCTGGCATCATTAGTTGTATGGAGTGCATATGGATATTTTTTCTAATCATAAGATCTTGCAGTATGTGTTTACTCAGAGAGAGCTTAACCTCAAGCAAAGGAGATGAGTTGAGCTTCTTAAGAATTATAATATGAGTCTTCACTACCAACCAGTTAAAGCTAATGTGGTTGCTAATACTCTTAGATGGTTATCCATACGGAGTATAGCTCATGTGAATAAGGAGAAGTGGTAGTTGGTGAAGGACATTCACCATTTGGCTAACCTTGGAGTTTGTCTCTCCAAGGATGGTGGTGTGTTCATTCAGAAGGTGGAACAGTCGTCTCTTAGTGCTGAAATTAAGAAGAAGTAGATTTTAGATCCTGTCTTGTTGAGTATCAAGGGTGATGTTGGTGTACAGAAGGTGATGACTTTTGAGATTTATGGTGATGGTACTTTGTGATGCAAAAGAAAGTTATGCGTTCCCAACATCGATGGTTTGCAAGAAAGGATATTGGTTGAGGTGCATGATTCATGTTATGTTGTATATCCTGGTTCAACAAAAATGTATCATGAACTCAAGGAGATGTATTGGTGGAATGGTATAAAGAGGGATGTGGAAAATTTTGTGGCCAAGTATAGGTGTGATAATAAGTGAAAGTTGAGCACATGAGTCCCGAAGGATTGTATCAAGAAATTGAATTGCCAGAATGGAAATGCGAAGTGATCAACATTGATTTCATTATTGGTCTTCCTTAGTCTTGAAATTAATTTGATCAAGTTTGGGTCATCATGGATAGGTTGACAAAGTCTAATCATTTTTTGCCAGTGAGACTAGATTTTTGGCTGAGGATTATGCGAGGTTGTATCTCCATGAGATCATAAAGCTGCATGGGATACCTGTTTCTATCATCTCAGATCATGGTACGTAGTTTATATCTAACTTTTGGAGGTCATTCTAGAAAGGTTTGAGGACTAAGGTTAGTCTGAGAACTGTTTTTCACTCGCAGCTGGATGCGCAAGCAGATAGAACTATTCAGACATTGGAGGATAGCTTCATACGTGTGTGATTGACCATTGTAGTAGTTGGATTGAGTATCTACCTCTTGTAGAGTTTGCTTAAAATAATAGCTATCATTCTAATATTGGGATAGCTCTATTTGAAGTGTTGTATGGTAGGTGGTGTAGATCTCCTATTGGGTGGTTCAAGGTTGGTGAAGCAGAGATATTTGTCTTAGACTTAGTTCATAAAAGTGAATTAGGATAGGCTTAAGGCTACCCAAATGCGCAAAAATTCCTATGGGAATGTGAGGCAAAGGGAATTGGAATTTGAGGTTGAGGATAGGGTATTTTTGAATGTATCTCTTATGAAGGAAGTGATTCAATATGGTAAGAAGGAGAAACTCAATCCCCAGTATGTTGGTCCATACTTGATTTTGAGGAGGGTTGGTAATATTGCATATGAGTTGGAGTAGCCTTCTAGTTTGAGCTCCATCCACCTGGTATTCCATGTCTTTAGATTGAGAAAGTGTATGGGTGAACTATCTCAAATTGATCCTATCAAAGATATTGGTATTTTGGATTCCCTATCTTGTAAAGAGATCCTAGTTGAGATCTTGGATCGTCAGGTTCGTTGGTTACAAACCAAGGACGTGGCATCGGTAAAGGTTCTATGAAGGAACCACAAGGTTGAAGAGGTTCCTAGGAAGATGAAAAGGATATGAACTCAAAGTATCCGTTTCTATTTTCTGCTCTGTAAATTTGTATGGAAGGTATCTGTTCTTCATAATGTCTTTGTTTTCAAACTTTGTTAAATAAAAGATAAATTCTTTACATCTTTGTTTTCTAACTTGGTTAAAGGTTGGAGTAAGGTGTGTTTGGGGTATAAATCATGCTTGTACTGCCTCATTCCATCTTTCGAGGAAGAATAATCTAAGTGGGGGAAATTGAAACACCCTGGGTTTTGATCCTTGTAAATTTCCTGGGTTTTGAATTCTCTGGACATTATAAGACTTAAAATTATTGGTTGTATGATGTGGGTATGATTTACGGCGTGTTGGTCGTATGATAATCAGTTTGATCTAGGTTTTATTCCATCTAAGGTACGAATGGACATCATAAGGGTCATATGGAGATGGTACAAGTGGTATAGTCCAATTTGTATGTTTTCTAGTGTCCAACCCCTTTGAGTCTGTCTTAGATACAGTTTAAGGGTACTCATCATATGGCATGGGTACAACTTAGGCAAGGGAAGTCATATGCTGGACAATATATGATGTCCAACATTCTGTGTAGGGTACGAGTGGTGGGTACTACTCGTATGTTTTGGGCACAATTTAGAGGGGAGTCGTACCATCTTATGATGATTTTTACAGTTTAAGTTGGGGGTATTCTGGACATTTACCCTCTTAACCCCTTTTTACCCCAAAACTTAAAGTACTATTGGGACTTTATTTACCCTAGTATTCTCAATCAAAAATATTCAAAACACTCTCAAATTTCTCTCAAGATCTTGGGTTAATAAAGGCTAGGGTTTCCTTCAAGGTGGTTAATTAAGGCTCTCAAAGGTGGTTTCTTTTGGTCTTCTTCATTGTCCAAGGCATATTACTCCTCCCTCATAGTTAGCTCCAACTGAAGGCAAGTTTTATGAATGGTTTTCATGGCGTGATTGTGATAATATTTTGGATTTTGAAATATATGCTTAGGGTTTTGGTTATTAATGGTTGGATAATGTTTTCCTATGTTTTTACTTATGGTTTTTATGTTGTAATGGTGGTTTGGACATGTGGTTGCATGGGAATGGTCAATTGGTACTTGGTTTTGGTTCTAGAAACTATATGCTCTAACATATTTGTTAAAATGCCTATGAGAAAGCTTTTGTACATAGTTTGACCTTTATTGATAAATTTTGCATGGTATAATATGGTAATGGAACATAAATTGGTTTAAATGGTTAAATGTTAAGTCCTTGGTGGCTAAGGTTTGGTTTAATTGAAATATTTGTAGAGTATATGAGAATCTCCAAAGCAAGTTTAATAATGGAATCTACGGGGTACACGGGAATCTCTTTAAAGGTTGGTTAATGGCATTACTAGCAAGCTATAGTCGGTATGACAATACCACTTCACAAAGACTTGGTTAATAATACATGGAATTGGTAGTCTGGTGATGTGGAAATAGTTTTAATTAGGTAATAATGGTGGGTTGTGATAGCTTACCATAAGGGTATGAGTCTAATGGACAGACACTGGAAACTCATGTTTGCCGACATGAGGATTGGTCATGGCGACCATATACTTGTGGGGTACATGGGAATCCCCTAAGTTAAACTTGTATATATGTACTTGGAGAGTGAAGGTTACATGGGAATGCCTTTTCCCTATGATATCTTCGATTCGTGCGGCTACACGCATCAAGGCCTATTCAGGGGGTAACACTGGACTGATATAGCCAATGGGTAGTGCTTGGACGTTTAAGCTACACAAACCTAGGTTAATGGTTTTAAAGCCATGCTAAACCCAATTCTCTTTCCTAGCATGGATTATATATGTATATGTATGGATCTGCTTCTATATGGTTATTTACTTGGTTTCAAATGTTGGCATTATTTTATCCTTATCTTGAGTTCATGCTAGTTCACCCGTTAACTTTTCTTCGGGCGTAATATCCCCACTTTATGTAGGAACTAGCCATACTACTCCTGGTCAGTAATTGGATTTGGGGACAACTTCAGTTGGATTAAAGTGGTGATCTTCCATACTCCGAAAGGCTCTATTTCGTATTATGGGTTTCTCTATATACTTTTGTCATTTTATAGACTTTGGTTTTGGCTATAGTCTGGGATATGTCTGGACAGAATATTGTTTTACATTTAGATAGAGGCTTTGTAAGACTACTTTGGATTGGTATAGGGGTATTAGTATTGGTGTCAGCCTTGGCATTAGTATTGGGGCTGTCATCATTTGATTGTATTTGATTTATTATTGGTCCAACTTGTTTTTCTATATAATCGGAATTCATCTAACATCGGGTGTAGGATGGTTATGGTTGGTTTTTGAGGGTGCCCTCGGGTCCTGGTTAGGCTTGAGTCACCCAAACGACTAGGCCACAATTTGGGTCATCAATTACCCAGTCTAGTATGTCTGTTGGTGAGCAAAATATGTTGGGTAGATTCTTAAGATTGGCTCCGCCTAGGCTCCGACTAGGCCTCAATTCGGGTCATCAATTACCCAAATTCTTGATTGCTTGCGAGGATAGGCTCCATAATTTGGGCCTAGTTGAGACTCATGGTGTGGATTAAACTACTTTAAGTTGGACTTTACAGCTCAACATTATTGGAGAGTTCATCTTAGTTTTAGGTCAGCTGGATCTCCCCTATTAAGATGGACTCAATACTCCAAGGAGAAATATGCCTATTAATCTTAGGGATCATTTGAAAAATCAGCTCTCAAGGTTTGAGCAGGGCTCCATGACTGTCATGGAGTATGAGGCTTGATTTTATGAGTTTTCTAGTCATTCTACATCTATTTTGACTACCGAGTCTGAGAGGATTTGGTGCTTTGTTTGGGGATTAAGACTCCCTCTTTGCATGCCTACATAGAGTTTGGTTGTTGCGGTAGGTCTTTTGCTAAGTTTTTTTTATCATGCTCAGGTTAAGGAGGAGATGCATCATGAGGCTCAAATAGGTAGCGATAAGAGGACTTGTCAATTGAATCAGCATTATGGTTAGTCCAGTAGGCCGTTTAGGCCATAATTTAGATCACCGATAGATGGCAGTCTAGTTTCAATGATCATCCTGGCCAGAGTATTGGACAGCCTCCGAGGGGTTCATCTTCTTGTTATTCTAGCTGTGGTGGTTATTCTGGGTCAGCTGAATCTTCTAGTTTCAGTGCAACACCTGGAGCATGTTATGGCTGTGGGCCTTTGGCCATTTATTGAAAGAGTGCCCCAATCGTGGAGTGATGGTTCCATTAACTCAGAGTGTTTCACCGATTATGGCAGTACATCCCCCAGCTAGAGGTGGTATGCATGGTCGTTATGCTGGTCTCTATGGTGCTTGTGGGGTTCTCAGGCAGGTAGGATAGGAGAACGATTTAGAACCCAGAAAGGTGGCATCTGTGGTTAGTTTACGTCGTACTGCTGGACCCAAGGGTAAGTCTTCAGATATTGTTAACATAGGTATGATCCTTGTGTGCTATCAGTCAGCGTTTTCTTTATTTGGTCTGAGATCCCTTATTATTATGTGTTTGCTTATTATGCCCTGCAATTAGAATTATTTGGAATTCATTATTTATGTTATTATGTGTATTTACTCTCGTGGATGATTCCTTAGTAGTGGATTGAGTCTATAGATCATGTGTTATGACTATTTGATAATTTGATACACTATCTGATCTTATTGTGTTTAATATGGTGGATTTTGATATGATTCTGAGCATGGATTGGTTATCCCACTATCATGCAGTCTTGGATTATTTTGCCAAGATCATTATCTTATTTATGGTCGGCATACCCTTATTTGTGTGGTAGAGAGCTATTAACTGTGAGCCAACATGAATTATTTCTTATATTTGGGCTATGTGACTTATTTCGAGGGGATGTGAGTCTTATCTCGCTTATATTCATGATATTTGTGTGGAGATTCCATCTCTTTATTCTATTCCTATAGTTCATGAGTTTACTAATGTTTTATACCGATCTACCCAGTCTTTGTCCTGAGTATGATATTGAGTTTGTTAAAGATCTTGAGTCAGTCACCTGACTTATTTTTATGGCACCTTACAGTATGTCTCCTACTGAGCTTAAGGAACGAAATTCTCAGCTTCATAATCTTCTTGATAAGGGTTTCATTAGACCAAGTGCGTCTCCTTGGGGAGCTCTTGTCTTGTTCGTTAACAAAAAGGGTGGTTCCATGCATATGCGTATTGATGATAGGCAGCTTAATAATGTGATGGTGAAGAACCTGTATCCTATGCCTCGCATTGATGATTTGTTTGAGTAGCTTAAGGAGCGGCGGTGTTCTCTAATATTGACTTGAGTTTTTGTAACCATCAGTTGAGTATTCGTGCTAAGGATATCCCAAATCTAACCTTTAGTGCCCGGTGTGGTCATTATGAGTTTCTGGTGATGTCTTTTGGGTTGACCAATGCCCCAGCCACATTCATGGATTTGATGAACCTCGTGTTTAGGCCTTATTTGGATTCATTTGTAATTGTGTTCATCGACGACATACTTATGTATTTGAGGAGTAGAGAGGAACATATGCAACATTTGAGGATTGTGCTCCAAACTTTGAGAGATCACAGGCTTTTTGCCAAATTCTCCAAGTGAGTTTTGGCTTAAGTCATGACATTTCTGGGGCATGTGGTGTCTAAGAATAGGATTACAGTAGACCCAACAAAGATTGCGGCTATGCATGATTGGGCGGGGCCTACATCTCCATCTGAGGTTCATATCTTCATTGGCCTTGTTGGTTACTATAGATGATTCGTCGAGAGTTTTTCTACTATTTCAGGGCCGATGACTTGATTGACGCGGAAGGAGGTTCCTTTTTGATGATCTGAGGAGTTAGATTTGTGAGATTTGAGATTTAGAAAGATCAAGGGATTTCTCACTAGTCACAACCCGAATCGGGCCTAATCGTGACAGGTATCTCAAAACCAGCATAGGCCAGAGACCACCCCCTTATCTTAACCTTAAGAGCATAATAATAATAAAAGAGATAAAGCGTAAGCCAATTAAGATAGAAATAAAACGTGAATAGATAACTCAAATGAAACTAAGAGTAAAATAGTAACCAACCCACACTTACCACAATAACCTCTAAAACCAGAATAGCAATTAAGTCAGGACATGCCCCCAACTATGACCAAAACGAATCCAAAAGTACTGAATTAATAAAGAATGAATAGTGAAATGATAAGGCCTTCCAAAGGATAGACGCTCACCACTTCATAAAAACTCAACAAATGTGCTCAACCACCTAGTGTTGCATAGCAGCAAAAGAAAAGTCTTCGGATCCTACATCGTGAAACGATTAGCATCCTAGGATGGTCAGTAGGATAAGCATTGGCATGTAACTAAGGTAAAGTGGATAACATAATACCATTTTCAAAATCAGTCAAAACCACATGCATAGATTCATACATATATATATAGGATGTCGGGATAGGGTAAAGGATCATGAACTTGAGAGTTTTAAGAATCATAAACCTGGATTATGTAGCTCACTCCATCCTAAAGGCACCCATAGGATATATGGGTTCAGTTTCCTTGATGAAAGAGCCCCAGTAAGTGTTATCCACATGAAACAAGGAAAAATCGAGGGAAAACTAAAGCCACCATGGTTAATAGCAGTCCCACAAATATATATATCAAGTGTGCACGAAGTACACAGTCAGATAGACCCCAAATGCTAGCAAATGTGGTTTCCAGTGTTCTTCCCTCTGGGACTTACACCTTCACGGTGAGCTACACAACCCGCTTTAAACCAAATTAAAATCACTTTGTACATAATTCCAACCATTAACCCAAGAATCATTCATTAAGGCATTACCACTTCGTATCATCATACAAATATGCTTGCAAACTAAATTAAACATGCCAAACCAATCCGCACAACCTCATTGTATCCCAAGTTCCATTTAAAATTCAAACCATGACCATCAAGGCCATCCATATCAATTTTTATATCCATTTATCAATAAATGCAATGTATTGGGTTCAAAAACAAGTTAAACTATGCAATTCTCCATATGTAAAATAAGATTATAAAGTGGGTTGAGGTTAATGCCAATTTTAAGCCAAAATTCATCTAATTTGGGGAAACCTATGTCTCCCATTCTAATTATTAAAATAATGCATCTATTCAGACCTAAAAACATCAATCTAAAGCATGAATAATCAATTTAAAATATGGGAAAAGTAATTCAATCAGATCTACCAAAACCAGTCAACCTAATTTCAAAACCCACAATTTAAATTGCATGAAAATCCATTCAATTCATATCACAATGTAAAATTTAAGTTTAGGAAAGAGAAACATGCCTGAAATACTCAAGAATACAAAGTGAATTTGAAGTTTGAAGCTCGAAGGACGAATTCTTTATGAAACCCTTGAATGTTCTTGGGTTTTGACATTTAGAAGAGAATGAATGATTTTGATCTTTTAAAACTAAAGAAAAGAGGCTTATTTTATGTTTATAAGTCATACAAGGAGTAAAAAGACCAAAAGCCCCTCACCCCAAGTGAAAAAAAATAAGACTTGATGAAATTTAAACACTGTGTGGCATGCCAATATTGTGGAGGTTAGCCTCCGTGTCGTGCCAGTATCGCGCAAGTTACCTTTATGACAAGGCCTTATCGTGGACCCTCACTTCCTCGTGGTCCTAAAATGTCCCTGGACCCCTTTCGAAAAATCCAAAATTTTTCCAAAATGCCCTTTTTACATCCATAAACATAATTCAAGTCAAAAATCAACATTACGCACGCGTAAAGGGAAAAATAAAATGATCGAAATTTTTAACAGGTCTTATATTATCTCCCCTTCCCCCAAGATCATTTTTCCATGAATGATGAGTTAGGACACTCTTAGCATGAGAATAAAAAGACTACACCAGAATCAAATAACAAACTCTGAAAGTGACAAGAGGAAGACAAAACTCATACCTTAAGCACTTTCATCCAAAACAGGAAACAAGACCGGATACTTGGCCTTCATATCTTCCTCCGCTTCCCATGCAACCTCTTTTACGTTTTTATTTCTCCAAAGAACCTTAACCGAGGAAAAATCCTTGCTCCTCAATCTACAAACCTACCTATCTAATATTTCAATCGAGAATTTTTCATAAGAAAAGAATCTATGGCACCAACATCCTTAACTGGCACTATCAAGGAAGGATCACCCGCTCACTTTTTCAACATAGAGACATGAAAAATAGGATGAATAAAACCCAAACTCAAAGGCAAATCCAACTCATAAGAAATATTCCCAATATTTCTCAAAATCTGATATGGACCAACATAATGAGAATAGAGTTTTCCTTTCTTCCCAAACCTCATGACTCCTTTCATAGGAGACACCTTAAAAAATACCTAATCATTTACTTCAAACTCTAATTCTCTTTTGCTCACATCCATATAAGAGTTTTGGCAACTTTGAGCAGTCTTAAGTCTTTCTCTAATAACTTTTACCTTCTTCATGGCTTGGTGAACCAAGTAAGGACCAAACAACCTAGTATTATCTACCTCAAACCACCCAATAGGATACTTACAACTCATACCATAAAGAGCCTCAAAGGGGGCCACTGAATGCTCGAGCGGTAACTGTTGTTATACGCAAACTCAATAAGATCCAAATGATTAATCCAATTCCTTCCAAAATCAATCACAAAGGCCCTTAGTGTATCTTCCAAAGTATGTATAGTATGCTCCACGTTCCCATCTATTTGAGAGTGGAAAGCGATGCTAAGGTTCACAGATGTACCCAAACCTTTCTGAAACAAATACGAGAAATGAGAGGAAAATTGCATACCTTGATCTAAAATAATGGACACTGGCACATCGTGAAACTTTACTATATCCCAAATGAATAACTTAGTATAATCCTCTTCTAAGTAGTTAGTGCTTACAGGCAAGAAGTGAGCAGACTTAGTCACCTAACCAGTATGACCCAAATAGAATCATAATGATTGCGAGACTACAAAACACCCAAAATGAAATCCATATTGATCATCTCTCACTTTCGTATGAGCAAATCTATATCTTGAGACATGCCACTAATCCTCAAATGCTCAAACATAGCTTGTTGACAAACCATACATTTTGGCAAAAAAAATTTCCATATCTCTCTTCATATTGTTCCATCAGTAGATTTCCTTCAAGTAATGATACATCTTAGTTGAACCCAAATAAACTATTTATATAGACTCATGAGCCTTAGTCAAAATCCTTTCCCGCTGCCCATCAACATCGAGAACACACAACATCCTTTGATACCTCAAAACGCCATTTCCCCCAATCTCAAAAGCCATAATCTTTAGCTGACCCACATCATCCTGAATCTGCATAAGTATGGGATCTAAAACCTGCTTCTCGTTAACCTCAACTCCAAGAAATAATCTAACCACTTCTTGAAAACTCACTTCCCCATCCTTGGAGTCTAGAAGGTAAACTTCCAAATTAGGTAACCTATGAATGTCCTTCACCAATCCTCTTTTCTCCTCATCAACATAGGATAAGATCCCTATAGACAACCAGCTAAGACAATCAGCAATAATATTTGCTTTACCTTAATTATAGTGAAGGCTTATGGCATAATCCTCAAGTAGCTTGATCCACCGCCTCTGCTTGAGATTTCATTCCTTCTTTATAAACACATATTTAAGCTCTTATGGTCTGAATAGATATAAACATGCTCCTCATATAGATAATGGTGCCATATTTTCAAAGGGAAGACCACCGCCGCCAATTCTAGATCATAAGTCAGATAATTTCTCTCAGAAACCTTATGCCGCCTAGAAGCATAGGCCATAACCTTACCATGATGAATTAAGACATAATCCAGTCCCATAAGGAATTAATCACAAATGACAACAAAACCATCAGTACCCTTGGGTAGGGTTAAAATTGGCACAGAAATCAACTTATCCTTAAGCTTCTCAAAATCACCCTCAGAAGAATCGAACCATATGACCTTAATATTATTTTGAGTCAACCTTGTCAATGGAGTAGAAATAGAAGAGAAGCTTTTCATAAACCTCTTATAATAGCCAGCCAATCCCAATGTATGTGTAAGAGGCTTAGAACCTAAAAATTTAGCTAAGTGTTGGAGACAATCTAATTTTGACCGCTAAACTTCAATGATTTTATTCTCAACCTTCCTAACCCCAAAAAGTTGGTTTCTAAGTTAATTCATGACCAAGGTTGTCGATATTTCATCTCGGATGAGTTTTGAGTTTTTTGGATGATGTTTGAGGCATGTTTGGATGGCCAAACCAGTGGACCGACGCGATATAGCCACATCACATCTGCTACCACATTGGCAGCAACAACCCGGCACATCACTTATTGCATTGAGTTGAGCGACGTGGTGCATCGCCAAACGCTCGAGGCCCAGTTCAGTTTAAATAAATTCCAGGTTCAGAGGGGTATTTGGGTCTTTTTTTCCCCACTTTAATTCAGCCAAAACACTAGATTTAGGTCTCAAAACAACATTTTTACATCATATTTCATAATTCCCTCAAATTGAAATCATTCTCTCTTAAGAACAAAAACCTAGCCCATTCAACCTTCAAGAGAAAATTTTTCAAGAAATCCACCAAGAACTTCCAAGAATCCTTCAATTGAGGTATGTTAGATGTTCATCTAGGGGATCTTATCACCAATGAAGTCCAAGAACCCAAATTGCAAGTTTAAAGTTATGACTTTTACATGTTATTATTAATTTATCCATGAATTCCCATGAATTTTAATTTTTATATCATGTTTATACATACCTTGTTGTTGAAGTTAAACCCTACATATATGAATGATGCTTACTCATTGGTTTACATTGTAAATTGAGATTTGGTATCAAAATTATGATATTACTATATGCTTAAAACTATTTCCATGTTTAAACCATGAATTACAAGTGTTTGATGAAATGACCAGAGAAATAAGTTTTGAATAATGACTACTTATCATGTCCTTAAGGTGTTAGTACGGTCTTATTGTTATTGCTGTCGAGTCATGGGGTTTTTGAATACCTGAAATCTAGCTGCTTACTTAGTCTACGGTATCTATAGAATAGTTCAGGATACTTATGAGCATTTTTAGTTCAGTCAGTCACCATAAACAGCTGAACTTGGTTCAGTGCAGTATTCAATATCTTTCAATTGGGAGTAGGATTTAGCACCGAGTGAATGCAAGGATGATGAATTCTCTGTCAATTAGGCAGAGTCGTTAGTAGTAGTTCCTACATTCCAAAACTACATAGCTAGCATAGGACATGAGGATTCACCCATTGGTTTAGGATTGTCTACCTCTCAGGGGTCACTGTCAGTTTAGTCTTGATACTCTGGCCCTTTGGGACATTAATTAGTGGATCCACACAGCCAGTGTTAGTATCCATGGCCCGGTACTGACACCCTTCCAACTGGGGTCACAGGTTGGACCCTAATTAACTTATTTGGGGCATGTCGGTTCGATGATAGCTCCCACGATCTCATTCTAGTATTGAGTTCAGTATTCAGTTTTAGGTTTACTTGACCATAGCATACATATGTCAGTTATCCAGTTATCAGTATTTTAGTCTACAGATCATTTCAGAATTTGTTTTATGCTTAGTCATGCATTCTCGGTCTTTCCAATTCTTATGCATTCTTACTTAGTATCCCATGCCATATATTTAGTCAGTTATCACTTTATGCATACGAGCCCATGAATATCATCCTAACCTCATTTAGCATACCAATATATTTAAAGTACTGACCGCATACTTATTTCTTGCGCTATGATGTCTTATATTATAGGTTCGGATGCTTAGACTCCTAACAATACTTAGAGACCTTCCAGTCTATCATCATCAGCAGCAGGGGTGAGTCCTTATCCTTCATGAAAAAGTTATCTTACATTTAGTGATGCCAGTAGTTTGTTTATTTAGTCAATCGGAGTTAGTTGGGGTCTTTTTCCATCAACTCTACAGTCAGTCTATTTAGAGGCTTTCAGACTAGTACAGACAGATAGTCAATTTTTAGTCATTTTATCAGTAGTTTTTATTAGTATTGACAGTATGTTTTAGATGTTATAAAACTATGATACATCATTGATTATCAGTTGTTAAAACCTTATCGCTTATTAGTTATTCTTTTGCATATGTTTTTATTTTATTCAGTGCTCACAGCAGGTACCAACATCATGGGTTAGCTTGTGGTCACTTGTGACCGTAAGCACCGTGTGGCGTCCAGAGGGTACTCCCGGGGAATTACAATAATGGGAACTGAGTTTTCCCTTATTCCCAAACCTCATGACTCCTTTTATAGGAGACATCTTCAAGAATACCTAATTACTTATTTCAAACTCCAATTCTCTTTGCCTCACATTCACATAAGAGTTTTAGAGAGATTGAGCAGTCTTAAGTCTTTCTCTAATCACTTTTACCTTATCCATGGCTTAGTGAACAAATTAAGAACCAAACAATCTAGTATTATCTACCTTATACCACCCAATAGGAGACTTACACCTCATACCATACAGGGCCTCAAAAGGGGCCACTAAATGCTCGAGCAGTAACTGTTATTATACCAAACTCAATAAGAGGCAAATGATCAATCCAACTCCCTCTAAAATCAATCATATAGGCCCTTATCATATCTTCCAAAATCTGTATAGTATGATTTGCTTTCCTATCCGTTTGAGGGTGGAAAGCGGTGCTAAGGTTCACATGTGTACCCAAACCTTTCTGAAACAAATGCTAGGAGTGAGAAAAAAACTGCATACCTTGATCTAAAATAATGGATACTGGCGCACCATGAAACTTTACTATCTACCGAATGAATAACTTAGCATAATCCTCTCCTGAGTAGTTAGTCCTCACAGGAGAAAAGTGAGCAAACTTAGTCAGCCTATCCACAATGACCCAAATAGAATCATACTGATTGCGAGACTGCAGAAGACCCATAATCAAATATATATTGATCATCTTCCACTTCCGTATGAGCAACTCTATCTCTTGAGACATGCCACCAGGCCTCAGATGCTCAAGCTTAACTTGCTAACAAACCATACATTTTGGAAATAAAATTTTCCATATTTCTTTTTATATCATTCCACTAGTAGATTTCCTTTAAGTCATGATGCATCTTAGTTGAACCCAAATAAACTGTTTATCTAGACTCATGAGCCTCAATCAAAATCATTTTCCGCAGACAATCAACATCAGATACACACAACCTCTCTTGATACCTCAGAATACCATCTCCCCTAATCTCGAAAGCCATAATCTTTTGTTGACCCACATCATCCTGAATCTGCATAAGTATGGGATCGAAAACCTGCTTCTCCTTAACCTCAACTCCAAGAGATAATCTAACCACTTCTTGAAAAATCACTTTCCCATCCTTAGAGTCCAAAAGGAAAACTCCCAAATTAGGCAACCTATGAATGTCCTTTACCAATCCTCTTTTACCTTTATTAATATGGGATAAACTCCCTATAGACAACGTGCTAAGAGCATCAGCAACAACATTTACTTTACCTTAATGGTAGTGAAGGCTTATGGCATCACCCTTAAGTAGCTCGAGCCACCATATCTACTTGAGATTCAATTCCTTTTTTCATAAACACATATTATAAGCTCTTATGGTTTGAATAGATGTGTACATGCACCCATATAGATAATGGTGTCATATCTTCAATGAGAAGACCACTGCCGCCAACTCTAGATCGTGAGTCAGGTAATTTCTCTCAGAAACCTTATGCCGCCAAGAAGCATAGACCACAACCTTATCATGCTGCATTAAGATATAACCTAGTCCTACAAGGGATGAATCACAAAATACAACAAAACCATTAGTACCCTCGGGTAGGGTTAAAACTGGCATAGAAGTCAACTTATCCTTAAGCTTTTCAAAATCATCCTTAGAAGCATCGGACCATATAACCTTAACATTATTTTGTATCAACCTTGTCAATGGAGCAACAATAGAAGAGAAGCTCTTCATAAACCTCCTATAATAGCCAGCCAAGCCCAAGAAACTCTGAATGTCAGTTGGAGTTGTGGGTCTAGGCCACCTCTTAACTGCCTCAACTTTTTGTGAATCCATCTTGATCCCTTACTAGAACCAACATGCTCCAGAAAAGGTCACAAAACTTAGCAAAATTTCAAACTTAGAAAATTTTGCATTCAATTTTTGGGCCTTAAGAGTCCACAACACAATTTGGAGGTGATTTGCATGATCCTCCCCACTCTTATAGTACACCAAGATATCATCAATGAAAACTATCATAAACAAGTCTAAGAACTGTCTGAACACCTGATTTATAAGATCCATGAATGCTACCAGGTCATTAGACAACCCAAATGTCATAAACAAAAACTCATAATGACCATACTGTGTTTGGAAAGCAGTCTTAGGTATATACTCCCTAATTTTTAATTAACGATAGCCTGAATGGAGGTCAATCTTAGAGAAATGTCTAGCACCGTAAAGTTTATCGAAAAGATTATCAATACTAAGAAAAGGATACTTATTCTTCACTTTCACCTTATTTAACTTGCGATAGTTTATACACATTCTAGGGGACCTATCTTTCTTCCACATGAATAGCTTAGGAGAATCCCATGGTAAAATAGTAAGAGGAATGAAACCCTTATCTAGGAGATCCTTCAACTACTCCTTGAGTTCCTTTATTTGAAGCGAAGCCATCCTATAAGGAGGAATAGAAATAGAGATAGTATCCAGTAGAAGATCAATCCCAAAATCTAATTCCCTATCAGGAGGAATTCCGAGAAGATCATCAGGAAATATTTTAGGAAACTCATTAAACATGGGGATAGATTGAAAGGAAGGAACCTCCAAACTAAAATCCTTAACCCAAACTAGATGATATAGACACCCTTTGGAAATAAACTTCCAGGCTCTAAGATAGGTAATAAACCTCCCTTTTGGTACTAAGGAACTCCTTTCCCATTATAGTACCGACTCATTAGGAAAGTGAAAACTGACCCTTTAGGTCCTATAATGCAAAGAAGCATAGCACGAGTGAAGCCAATCCATCCCCAAGATAAAAACTATTAACCTAGACTATGTAGCTCTCTCCATTCAAAAGGCACCCATGGGCTATATGGGCTTATATCCCCTCGCTAAAATGGCCCCAGTGCATACTAGCCACAAGAACTAAGGAAAAACTGAGGGAAAACTAAAGCCACCATGGGAAATAGTCATTCCAAAAATATATAACAAGTGCGCAACAAGCACATGGATATATAAACCCCAAATGCATGAAACATGGTTTCCTGTGTTCATCCCGTCGGGACTTACACCTTCATGGTAAGATACATAACCTCCTTTAAGCCCAATTTAAAATCACTTTGCAGATAATTCCAACCATTAACCCAAGAGTCGTTTATTAAGGCATTAAGAATTTGGAATCGTCATACCAATATGCTTGCAAGCTAAATTAAACATGCTAAACCAATCCACATAACTACATTGACTCTTAAGTTCCATTTAAAATCCAAACCATGGCCACCAAGGCCATCTAAATCTATTTTTATATCCATTTATTGAAAAATGCAATGCATTATGTTCAAAATAAGTTAAACCAAACAATTCTCTATATTTAAAATAAGATTATAAAGTTAGTTGAGGTTAATGCCAATTCCAAGCCGAAATTCATGCAATTTAGGAAAAACTATGTCCTTCATTCTAATTATTTAAGCAATGCATCAACTTACTCCCCAAAATATCAATCCAAAGCATGAATAATCAATTTAAAATATGGGACAAGTAATTCAATTAGCAACAACCAAAACCCCTTAATCAAATTTTAAAACCCATAATTTAAATTGCTTGAAAATCTATTCAATTTGTGTCACAATTTAAAGTTTAAGTTTAGGAAAGAGAATCATGCCTGAAATATATAAAAAAATTGAAGTCAATTTGAAGATTGGAGCCCAGATGATAAATTCTCTATGAAACCTATGAATGTTCTTAGCTTTTGAGTTTTAGGAGTTAATGAATGATTTTTATCTTTAAAAACTAAAGAAAAGAGACTTATTTATTGTTTATAAGTCGCACAAGGGGTTAAAGGACCAAAAGCCCCTCACCCAAGTGAAAAAAATTAAAATTTAGCAAAATTAAAACACTAGTGTGGCATGCCAATATTGCAGAGGTTAGCCTCTATGCCATGCTAATATCGCTAAGGTTAACCTTCATGACACGGCTTTATCGTGGACCCTTACTACCTCGAGGTCCCAAAATGACCCCAAACCCCTTCAAAAATTTTGAATCTTTCCCAAAACACCATTTTTACATCCCTAAATATAATTCAAGTAAAATATCAACATTATGCATGCAATAAGGTTAAAAATAAAATAATCAAAATTTGTAAGGGCTCTTATATCACTTTAGCTCTTATTTTAGTTCTTTCTGCCGAGAGTGAGGGATTTACCATATATTGTGATTCTTTGGGTGTTAGTTTAGGTTTTGTGTTGATGAAGTAGGGATGAGTTATTGCTTATGCATCAAGAAATCTGAAGGTGCACTGGAGCAACTACCCCAATCATAATTTAGAGTTGGTGCTGATAGCTTTTGTGCTTAAGATTTGAAGATATTATATTTATAGCATGCATTGTTAGATCTTCATAGTCCTCAACATCTCATGACCTGGAGAGAGATAAATTATAGCTTTTTTAGATGGATGAAGTTGCTTAAGGATTATGACATCGCTATTTTGTATTATCTGGTAAGATAAACGAGATAGCAGATGCCTTGACCTAGAAAGTGGTGAGTATAGTTAGCTTGTATTCTATTTTAATTTCTCAGAGGTCATTGGTATAGTACATCTATTCCTTACCAACTTGATGGTGCAACTTGATGTTTCAGACCTTAGGAGGATTCTTGCTAATGTTGAGTTAACTTTTACCTTATTTGAGCAGATTTGGAGCTTTTAATTTGAGGATATGATACTTTGCCTCATTTGTGATCAAGTTTTGAGTAATGATTCAAAGAGGGATACTATGGATTCTGAAGGTGTTTTGAGATTTGATAGCCACATTTGTGTTTCGATGGTTGGTGACTTGATTTAGATGATATTATGTGAGGCTTACAGCTTCATATATCTATTCACCCGAGTACATGTAAGATGTATATAGATTTGAGGCAACATTATTGGTAGAGTGGTATAAAGAGAGGTATTATGGACTTTGTAGCTCGTTGCTTATAGTGTCAGCAGGTGAAGGCCGAGCATACACCTGATGGCTTGATTCAGAGAATACTTATTTTTGAGTGAAAGTAGGAGTGGATTATCATAGACTTTATTTGTGGTTTTCCACGAACTTATCATGATTCTAGTGGTTTTTAGGTCATTATAGATAGGTTGACCAAATAGTAATATTTCATTCCTATTCAGATGTTCTTTAGTGTCAAGAGATTAGCCCGTATCAATGTTTGTGAGATAGTCTGCTTGGATGGCGTGTTTATATCTATAATTTCATATCAAGTTCGTTGTTCACTTTTAGATTTTGGAGAGCTTTTAGGAGGATTTGGGTACTCATGTATATCTTAGTACAGTCTTCCATCCTCAAATCGACCAAAAGTTAAAGCAGACCAGTGTTCTAAAATATGAGTGCATCATCGCATTAAGCGGTGATGTGATGCTATGTGAGGCTTTCTTGCTGTGAGTAACTAATGCGAGGCTATTTAACAAATTCAGGCATATAATCCTAGGATGCGAGATGCGAGCTGATGCGCTCACATCATGTTGATTTTATTTGTAGGGCTATTTTTAAATTCAAAAAAAAGACTCAGATCAATTTTAAAGTTATAAAAAAGCTAGATCACTGTTGCCTTCAATTTTGTGAATTTTTAGGGTTTAGCTCTGAAGAGAGTCACGGCCTTTTTTCTTCTTCACTAAGATTTTATGGTAATTTTTCTTCCTTTTTTCTTCTCTATTTTGCTATATTTCACTGTTGTGACTTCACAATTTTTTTCTTCTTTTTTTTTACTTCTGTTGTTCACTGTTGCGATCAGTTACTATTTTAATATATTCTTTTTCTCTTCTTTTTTTCACTTTTGCTGCTCACTTTTTTTCCTCTGATTTTGGTGGTCGAACTTGTTATTTTGGTGTTTCATTTAAACTTTTGGTTATATATATATTATCTTTATTATTGTCTATTTAGTTGTTGTGGTTTTTTCAGTTATGAATTACTTTTTGGATGTTATTTGGTCTTTTTTTCTTTTAAATTGCAATTCACTTCAATGATGCAGTCACATTGCTTCACGCATCGCGTAATGCGTGATGCGGAACCTTGTTGCTTTTTTTTTTCATCACGCTTCCCTGAACACTGGAGCAGACTATTTAAGTTCTCGAGGATATGCTCCAATCTTGTATAATGAATTTTTGAGGACAGTGGGAGCAATATTTAGCTTTGGAAGAATTTGAGTATAATAATAGCTACTATTTAACTATTGAGATGGGGCCTTTTGAGTCTTCGTACAAAAGGTTATGTCGTTCTCTGATTTGGGTGGGTTGAGACCTCTAAAATTAGACCTCGTGGTACTATCTTGCTTCATGAGTCGTTGGATAAATTCAAGGTGGTTCGGGATAGGTTGAGGGTAGCTCCGAGTAGGATGAAGGCTTATGCAGATCTTAGATTTTGTGCCATGAGATTTGGAGTTGGTGACTGAATATTTCTTCATGTATATCCCATGAAAGGTGTGATGAGGTTTGGGAGGAAAGGTAAGCTTAGCCCCAGATATATTAAACCCTTTGAGATCCTTTGCACAGTAGGTGAGGTGACTTATGAGTTATACTTACTCCCAGATTTTGCTGTTGTTCATCTGGTTTTTCATGTTTCTATGTTCTAGTGGTATATCCCAGATACATCTCATATGCTTATACAGGACTCAGTTTAGTTGGATGAGCAATTGACCTTCGTGGAGGATCTAATTTTCATATTAGCTAGAGATGTCAGAAAGTAACATAATAAGGAGATTCAGTAGTTAAAGGTCAGTGGAGGCACCGCCAAGTATAGAAGGCTACTTGGGAGATCAAAAGAAAGATGTAGATCGAGTATCCTCACCTGTTTGAGGATTCAGATACATCCTAATCCTTTACTTTCACAAATGAAAATTCTTTTAATAGTGGATATTGTAATGACCCTCTAGGTCATTTTCTTCATTTCTGCTCATTTTTGTTATTTATAGCTTTTATACCGCTTTCCTAAGACATTTATTACTTGCTGGAGCTGACATTTTAGTTACCAAGTAGTTTATTTGGTTTATAGAGTCAATCCCCTATTTTGAAGTCCTCACTGGTTAAAATTGGCTACTGGGTAAAAACTTCTATCAAACAACCTCATATGCCAATTTAGATAGTTCCAATAGCTCTAAAACATCGATTTTAGGCTAGGATAACCCTTAGTTTGGGTATCGAGGCTTCAAGACTCTTGTCGGGTTATTCACCAAAAGTTAAGAAAAATGGTACGTTGATGTGGGACCCACTTTGTATAAAACAACCTCAGATATAAATTTTGACTGTGTCATTGAGTTTGAAACATTAAATTGGATAAGGTAGCATAGTTTATTTCTATATATGAAATTCTGGATGAATCTCGAGGGATCGGTGGAGACTTGGAAATTTTCAAGTCTCAACTGATGCTGGTGCATTCGCTTAAGCAGCCTGCCGATTTCTTAAGCGACCTTTCTTATTCATCATGTATTGCTCAGGTGATACCTTTGGTTTTAAGAGACCAAAGGTCACTTAAGCGACATGTGCAGGCTTTGTAAGTATCGATAAAGCGACACTTGGTCGCTTAAGAGATGACTGCTTAAGCTATCCAATTCTTGCTTAAGCGACACCTGTGCACCTGGGAACCCTATAAATTCCCCACTTAGCTTATTTTCTCCTATTTTCACCCATTTTCAATAAATTAGAACCCTAAAAAGTGTGAAAACTTAGGAAAACCATTAGTGGGTGATTTTGGGGTGTTTGTAAGCTCGAGTAACGCAATTCTTCTCTGAATTCTTGGTAAGCTTCAATCATTTTCATGATTAAATCTTTTATCACTTTTCAAAATCCCTAGAATATTGGTGGATTTATCGTAGCACCATTTGAACTCAAAAGTAACCCATTCTTAAGGGTAAATATTCCTTGAGCATAGATAAACGTATTGCCGCTTTTAAAGGAGCGATTCTACAAATGAGCCCCACATGATATTTTTATGTAATTTTAAACCCAAAGAACAATAGTACAATATGGATTCTTTGTTCTCATATTGATGATTATATTATAATTTTGATAGCATGGCATCTTGCGAAAGCTTCTAGAAAGGGAAATCATCAGTTTAGCATATTCTTTGGGCTTTTCTTCAGCATCTAGATAGGCTAGGTTTACCTTCCTTATAGATTAGGATAATTCATAGTATACTTATGGAATTATTGTAGATATGATATGGGAATTAGTTCTTGGAGGCATGATTGGTAATTAGTACTATTTGGACTGTTTAACCAATTAAGAAATCATAAATAAGGAGTAATTGATATAGTTGCTCATGATTTAGGTGGATTTGTTATCTTAGGTATAATTGTGTCTTATTTAAAATTTAGAAGTAAATTTAATTACCTTAGCCTAGTCCAAGGTAGAATCTGTCTTAAAATAAATTTTGAGGATTAAAAGTGAGCCCTATGACCCACCTTAGGCCAAGATTCTTGTTAGCTCTTGTAAACTTCTATATCCATGTTATACTCTTTGAAATACTTATATAGGAGTCTGAGGAGATTGGATATATGATATCTATGTTAGTTTGGTACTTGGGAGTTAGTGTTAGTTTTGAGCAAAACTCGGTGGTTTATTGATACTGATTTTTGATTTAAGCCCGATAATGGTGATGATATTGATGACATGAGTTCTGATTCAAGTTTGAAAAATGATGATGATATGAGTTCTGGTTTGAGTTCGTCATTAAGATCTTATGTATGATATGATACTGTATGGATGGATTCATGGTTATGGCTTGATATTTGGAAGATTTATGGAACTTTAGTTATTTACTTTACTTTGATTACACCCTTGGAACTTATGGGGGGGCGCATTGGTTATTTACTTTTTTGCACCTACTGACTTATGGGGGTCATTCTTGTAGTATTATTTATGTTTTTTTCATATTACATCTGTTTCGGTTACTTATTTATAGTATTGGAGTGTTATTCTAGGTTTGCCCTTTTTACTTTGGCTTAACTTATTTATCTTGCATATTATCTTACATATATCAAGATTTAGCTTAGTCGGTCATTGATTCCTACTGAGTACCCATGTCTTGATTACTTATACTATACTTATGTACCTTTTTGGTGTAGATTCGAGTACTAGTAGTCATTGTTGATGTGAAGATCGTATTGAGTTAATTTTAGAGACAGGGTGACCTCTCGAAGTCAAATTTTCCCTTTTTCTTCTGCTATTTATGTCTAGTCTTTCACTATTCGAGACTGATATGTATTGACTATTACAGTTCTTATGTTCCTTTTGCTAGTGGCTCTTATACTATCACTATTAGTTTGTGGAATGGTTATTGATGTTTCATTTCTCTTTTAGACTATTATTATTGTAAGTCTTTACTTGTAAATTTCTGGCTTTTATGCCTTTTTCCACCAAATTAGATAATTTTTTATTTTTAAAATTTTTATATCTCCTGGCTATGGTTTGACTTACCTACTGATGGGATAAAGTAGGTGTCATCATGACATATAAATTGGATCGTGAAAGTTAGATAGCAGTTTTATTTTCTATGAGTTTGTTTAATCATGTTTTGAATGTTTATGATTTTTGCTTAAAACACTATTTTACTATATTATATAAGTTAAAAATTGAAGGATTCATGGGGATTTATTATGCCTTATCGCCTTGAGGCTTACGCCTCGCCCCCTATTAAAGAAAATGCCATGCCTCATACCTTTGCCTTTTAAAATACTGATTTGGTAGAATGTATAAGAATAGTACAAAATATGATGTATTAGTAACTCTTGCATTTATAATGCAACTCTTAGTTATACTAAGATTACTTTTAACACAGTGTCTAGTTTGGTGTATTAAAAATAACTTTCATTGTATATTTTTAAATTAAAAAAATATTTATTTACTATCCACAAATATTATGAAGATGAGTTGGAAAAGGTTTTGAGGGGCTATTGTGTCTTTACCCATGCTATTGCGTGCATAAAAGTCTATTGCATTGGTAATACCAAGGGTTTTCCATGTATAAGTTATGCATCGCATAATGCACAATAGAGTGTATAACTAAAGCTTGGAAAAGTGTACCAAACAAGGTGTTGGTGATACACAAAGCTAATGCATTCATTATTTTTGTAATGCATCCTAAAAAATGTCTCCTAAGACTTTAATGTACTTTATTTACTAATTTTGATTAATGAACCATCTGTGATCTACTCCAGAACACATTCATGTTTAAGAGGATTCTAATTCATAGAAAGAGTATACCGAGATATTGTGATCCTAACTTTTTACCAGTTGTTTTTTCTTCGAAGTGATTTCTTTTCATATCACTCTAAAATCAGTCGAGTAAATTTCATATGTGGCCATTTGAATATCACTTTTTGCCACAAAAATCTTTTAAAAATCATTTCCAACACAAAATTACAAAACTTTGAGTACACAAAAAGCAAAATTTACATAACCTAAAAATACTAGCTTTTTGATGGATAATTTATTTTTCACTCTTATTTTGAAACTTAATAAATAAAAATTCAACAAAAAATCTTTAACCTGATTGGACTCAAAACTCATAACCCCAAGGATAATGTAACGATCTAAAATTTGATAAAATATGTGAATTATGTAGTTCTGTGTGATTTGATTATTTTACCCCACCTCATAGTTGTATTGTGGTACTTTTGAAGTGTGGGGGTGATTGGCATGATTCTCGATGTATTTTGATGTCATTTATGTGATATTTAGGTTTTTGGTGGCTTCGAGAGGCTTATTATAAACTTATGTGGTTATCTTTTGATCCATTTGATGGATGGCTGAACAAATTATGCCAACAGATCTAGAACATCGATTTTAGTATGGTAGCATAATTAGTCCATCTTTACGGCTTTTAAATCTCATTTTGACCATCGATTTGGAAAATTATACTTTTGGATTTTAGGGGTCAACCTCTTTAACACGACGTATTTTCAAAAATCTGATATTTCCATCGAGTCTGGAGTGTTGAATTTAGTGTGGTTACATAGTTTGTTTGCGTGTATCAGATTTTGAATGAATCATGAGGCCTTACCGAAAACTTAAAAATTCACCTAGTTTCAGTTATCATCTGTCATGGGAGAGAGTACTGATATCTCACCACGACCTATGGTGATCTTCATATCTGCTCCTACAGCCAAGTAGTACGATCGCACACCTGGTTGTGCGATTACAACATTTGAGAACCTGGTATGGAGATAAATAGACCCTTTAGGTCGCGAATTGGCCATTTCTCACTCATTCTTGAGAGTCAAAAATTCAAAAATAGTGTGAGAGATTTAAAGTGAAGCTTGTGGGTGCTTGGAAGGCTAGATTAACATCTATTTCTTGATTCTCTTACAAATTTAAGGATAGAATTCACCCTTCTCTTAGTGAATTTCTTGATTAATTTCTCAAAACCCCAAAACCTTAGGACTTAATTTTAAACCCCAATTTTACTCCTTTTCACTTAAATAATATTCTTAATCCTATAATTACTTATTTTTCCTTGATTCCATCTTCAAAACAACTTCAATTCTTGATTTTAAAGTAGATTTCAAAGGTTTTACCCGATAAAGTTTAAAACTAATTTTTCTTTGATTTAAACCTCATTTTGACTTGAATTTTAAGTTCTAGATTCCTAAAAGTATGGGTAATCTATTTTTGTGATAATGTTATGATTTTTCTTTATTTTTTTAAAACCTATTTCGTGGATCCGTTTTGACCTCAAACTAAAATTAGGCAAGATGAGTGTTATTGTCTTTGTTTTGATGCATAGATTCAATATTTCTTGGTTTTAGTTGATTTTGGGATCATTCATGAGAAGAAAGGTCATAGGGTGAAATGTTGTGGATTGGTTTTAGCATTGAGGTAGGTAATGGCTTAACTTTTTCAGACCTGGCTTGGAAAGTAAATGTTGGTACAAAATGCATATTAAGGGGATGGGAACTAATCATGAATGTGTATATCTTAATAGGTTGGGCTCGGGTGGGGCCTATATATGATATAATTGTTGGTTTTTAGATATTATGTGATATGTGTGACCAAGCGGGTCCTAGGTGATATTGATAGCTTGAAATACATGTAAATAATAGTGTCATGTTGTTGAAATATCTATTGTGGGACCATTTGTGTATTGTGATGTATTCATACTATATTGTCATACAAAATAAATTAAAATTTCTAGATGGTTGGAAATAATGAGAAGATGTTGATTTATGGGGTTATGGAATCATATCATTGGGGCTGGTTGTAAAAATACATCATGTGGTTAGTTGTGGAAATACTTATTGTGATATAGAATATGGATTGTATACAGGTTGACGAACTCCTTGTGGGTCCTACATTAGAAAGATTTAGCTCTATAGAAGATTTGATATATGGATTGCATATGGGCTGAGGAACCCCCATGGGTCCTACATCGAAAAGATTTAGCTCTGTAGGTTATACGGAGACTGTGCAATCATCTCGTGCATCATCGTCATCATCGTCTTATACATTGCACTTACTTTATTGCATTGTGTTGTGATTGAATTGTCATATTGACTTGTCATACATCTATTTATTCTATCTTCCATTTATTGCACTTGACAATCTTATATATACATATTCTTCCTAGTTTATATTTGTTTATGATATAATGTATACTTGTGATCTACCTAGTGGTGGTGTTGTAGTTTATGCAATATATAAATATGTTAGAACTGTTAGTGCAAGTGGTGCAGGCTATCATTGTGGGATATTTTCTGATTGTACGTAATGTGCCCTTAGTGTGTATTTTATATGTTTTATTTCTACTTTGCTCGGTCGGCTGATGATACCTACTAAATACAAGTGGATCGTACTCACTCCTACTGTACCCTTCTTGTGCAGATCCAGGTTTAGGTGCACCCTACGTTACTTGAATTGATCGATTATTAAGCTTTTATTGTATTGGATGATTTTCAGGCGTTCAGATGTCTTCTACTATCTTTCTCTATAATTTGAGTTGTACAAGATACGTTCTTATATTGTTAACATCAGTTTTGAGAGTTATGGTTGCATTATGGTTTATGTTTCTTTTTGCATTTTTTAATACTTCTATGCTTCGCTTCATTCTAGAAGCCTTGCCTTGGATTATTTTTGTCTTTCCCCCTTGTGTATCAGACTGGGTGATAGTCTTACTTGTCAAGGTTTGCTGCAACAAGTTCCATTATAACCCTTGGTTTTTGGGTCGTGGCAAATTAGTATTAGAACAACCCGGTTAATTAGACTCAACGGTGTAAGAATGAGATGTATAATAGAGTCTCGTGGATCGGTACATAGACGTTTGTATCTATATTCAAGAGGCTATAGGTGAAATACTCCAAATTTTTTGCCCTTGAGAATTTCTTGACCTCTGAGTTCACTGCCCAAAATACGGCTTATCATACGAGTCGTAGGGTGTCACCACGAGTTGTAGGACCCTAATCGTATCCTGAATGGTGTGTTTAGCTAAGTTAGTGTTGGTCATGATTGGCTCCTAATGAGTCATGAAGACCCTAAGATTCGTATAGTAGTTCTTGTAGCCCAACCAGTAAGGGTGCCCAAATATTTCTACTTTGACAACGACTAGACCATATAAGTCATAAGGTCTGAATACGAGTTGTAGGGTATGACTCATAGTCAAACCAGTGTGCATACCCCATGATACTTTCCATACTAAGAGTCTAAGAGATTACTCGTAGCCATTCATTACGAGTTGTCATATGACCCGTAGAGACTAGGCGGTCAATTTTCAATCTATTTATTAAGGGTATTCTGGACCTTTGGTACTACTTAGACCCCACGACCATAAAAAACCGTTGGGGCATTATATTCAACACTTATCAATCATACACACTCTCCCAAACTCTCTCAAATCCCTAAGGCAAGAACAAGCTATGGTTTTAAGAAATTGGCATCTAGAACTTCCAAAGGCTGATTTCCTTTCATAGATCTTCATATCTCAGGCATGTTACTCTTTCTCAAATTTTATTTTGTAAAAAACATGTGTTTTAAATGGTTTAATTGTATAAAGTTGAATGTGGGTTTTGATATGGGTTGTGGGTTTTGGAATAATTGATCCTTGAATGGTTTTCCTATGGTTTTCATGAGTTATTCATACTTTGAATTAAATATTTTTGAACTAATAGGGTGCATGGGTGTGGAATTGGAATGGGGACCGAGGTAATCCCCCAAATTAATGTTTTGAACTTGGAAATTGGTTTTGAACAGTTGTATTCCTTCAACCCCCATGTGTAAATGGCTTTGAATTGTGGAATTATCTCTTAGTTTGACTCACACACCTATTCCATTGCAATGC